>NW_010966684.1:60966-64975 GCF_000463585.1 Tarenaya hassleriana
GAGTTCTTCTCTTAGGACGGCGTCCAACACCACCTTATAAGTTAGAAACCCTAATCCTTGTGAAAAAAGACTTTTTCCGAGTATTGACTCGGTCCGAGTCAGAACTCTAACTCGGTCGAGTCAGAACGAATCAGCCCAAGCCCATTGTCAACTCTTGACTCGGCCCATTTAGTATTAGGCCCATTCGCAGTGGGAGCAGCCTCGAGAACCATTCCCGATCTACAAGTCATGGTTAGCCTCTAGCAAGACGCCATGACCACCCACGTTGAATTGAGTTAGAGGTGATCTAACCAAGGCAATAACAGCTCGAGTTCTGATCCTTTATCTCACGATATCATATGTTGAACAAGGGCATGGTTTGAGCCACCCTTCAAGTTCAACCGCTTTCTCGTCTTGGCAAATCGACTAATAAAATAGATGCAACTTCATCTATAGCGTGGCCACACATTTTCATAGTCCGACTTCCACGAGAGGGCCCAGCAATATCTCTCCTATTGAGGAGGTGATAAATCCCATATTGCATGTCTATTATCTCCATATGATTCGTGAACATATCTGATCAACGCCGTTAAAATCATCCCGTTAAAGACGACGTTTGACGCAGTCAAGACACGCCACTCCTCACATCAGATACTCTAGACATCTCAGGTCTAAGGATCCGAGAACGAACCGCTGTATGAGATTCAAGTCATGACTCTGTCCAACAAGTCCCATATTGCATGTCTACTATCTCCATATGATTCGTGAACGTATCTGATCAACGCCGTTATAATCATCCGGTTAAAGACGACGTTTGACGCAGTCAAGACACGCCACTCCTCATATCAGATACTCTAGACATCTCAGGTTTGAGGATCCAAGAACGAACCGCTTTATGAGATTCAAGTCATGACTCTGTCCATGTGACAATCTCATGCGGGTCAACCAGTCACTCGTTCACAACGAGTACCCATGATTGTGAAATGCATCCAATGCATCGATCACACCTCATGCTAGTCTTAATTCATCATTGTTCCCACAATGATAACTGACCAGGGTGTTTAGAATCATTCTGTAATGATTCAAGGATACCGAAATATAACAAACATGCCAATCATATAACGGGAATGTAATGCATTCATAAATCAATGAATCAATACAAAGTCAAAATGTCATATCACGGATCATCCTAGAGCATTACAACCAACATTATCCGCCTACTAAGGTATGGAGGGCATCTGGTGCCCACCGAGGCGTCGAAGATCCAGAAGTTCATTGCTGGACTCCGACTCTACCTGCGGAGGAAGATCGAGATCCAGGAGTACCCGACGCTGAGTCGGTATATTTCCCAGCTGGAGAAGGTGGAGCGTGGAGAGCGGGAGAAGAAGGAGGGGAAGATCCGTGAGTGGAGTCCCGCTAGGAGATGCTTCGGTACGTGTTCATCTGGAATGAACGCTCGGAGCAACGACCCGCGTAACAAGGGCAAGGCGCCCGCTGTTCGTGCGTCACCACCACTGGCGGCGAGGGGACCAATGGTCTGTTTTCGTGGACACATTGCCTCACGTTGTCCGACGAGGACTACTGAACTGCCGACTTCAGCGCCGAGAGCACCACGACCACCGGGCCAGGCGAACAGACCACCCCGACCACCAGCGAGGACCGGAGCAGCCCCGAGAGTTTACGCTCTTGGTGCCGAGCAGGAGATTCAAGAGGAAGAGGAGGAGGAGGCTCACCCTGATGGAGCCGAGGCTGCCGCGATCTCAGGTACCTTACATCTCTGTGGAGTTGCCTGTTATACGTTGTTTGATACCGGGGCAACCCATAGTTTCCTGAGTGCAGGAGTGGCGGAGAGGCTTGAGACAGGAGAGATCGAGCCGAGGAGTGATTTCACTGTGCGCATACCTACCGGCGAGACATTAGTAGTGCACGAGATCCTGAGGGGCGTATCTCTGGAAGTCTGCGGTCGCCTATTAGCCGCAGACCTCATTGTGGTACCCATCGGAGGTTTTGACATCATCCTGGGTATGGATTGGTTGATGAGGTACCAAGCCTACATTGATTGTCTTAAGAGGACAATCTGGTTTACGGATGAATTCAGAGGGTTCGAGTTCCGAGGTCGAGGAGCGCCGGCAGTGGACCCGATTATCTCGGCATTGAAAGTCGAGAAGATGATTAGGAAGGGCAACGACGCATTCCTGGTAGTTTTTACAGCTAATCAGGAATCGGAAAGGAGACTGGAGGATACGCCCGTTGCCCGGGAATTTTCCGATGTGTTTCCCGAGGATCTGCTGGGATTACCACCCAGTCGGGAAGTTGACTTCAACATAGAGATGCTACCGGGTAATGAGCCAATTTCCAAAGCTCCGTATCGGATGGCGCCTACGGAGATGGCCGAGCTGAAGAAACAGCTGAACGAGTTGGTGGAGCAGGGTCTCATTCGCCCTAGCGTCTCACCGTGGGGAGCATCAGTACTCTTCGTGAAGAAGAAGGACGGGAGTATGCGATTGTGCATCGATTACCGAGGGCTCAACCAAGTGACTATCAAGAATCGGTACCCGCTACCGAGGATTGATGAGTTGCTAGACCAGCTACAGGGAGCCCAATGGTTTTCGAAGGTCGATCTACGATCTGGATATCATCAGATTCGGGTCAAGGAGGATGACATACAGAAGACGGCGTTTCGGACGAGATATTTGCACTTCGAGTTCGTGGTCATGTCTTTCGGGCTCACGAACGCGCATGCGGTGTTCATGCAGCTGATGAACAACGTGTTCATGGACTATTTGGATGAGTTCGTCATCATTTTCATCGATGATCTCCTTATCTATTCTCCGGATCCGCAGACACATGAGAACACCTGCGGAAGATCCTGTGGAGGCTGAGAGAGAACCGGCTGTATGCGAAGTTCAGTAAGTGCAGCTTTTGGTTACAGGAGATTGGATTCCTGGGACATGTGGTATCGGCCCAGGGCATCTAGGTCGACCCGGCCAAGATCGAGGCCGTCATGGAGTGGCAGTCCCTGACTTCTGCGACAGAAGTCAGGAGCTTCTTGGGACTAGCCGGTTATTACCGACGATTCGTCGAGGGATTCGCCAAGATCGCTCGACCTTTGACGAAGCTGACAGGGAAAAACGTCAGGTTCGAGTGGACGACAGAATGCGAGGAAAGTTTCGGAGAGTTGAAACGGAGATTGACGTCAGCGCCGATCTTGGCATTACCACGGCCGGGAATGCTATACGAGGTATACATCGACGCGTCCAAGCGTGGAATCGGTTGCGTATTGATGTAGGAGGGACATGTGATCGCTTATGCGACGAGGCAATTGAAGAAACATGAGGAGAACTATCCGACGCATGATATGGAGTTAGCGGCGGTAGTTCACGCGCTGAAGATCTGGAGGTCGTATCTGTATGGAGAGAAAGTTAAGCTCAACACGGACCACAAGAGCTTGACTTATGTGATATCTCAGAAGGACCCGAATCTGAGATAGCGGAGATGGTTGGAGCTGATTGCAGATTATGATCTGGAGATAGCCTACCATCCGGGGAAGGCTAACGTAGTGGCCGACGCACTTAGCAGAAAGAAGATCTTAGCGGCCATACGGGTTGTCACATCATCTCGCAACAACGCCGCTGAGTTGACTGCGATATTGGGACATCTCTCGTTGACGGCCGAGGAGTCGACGCCGACCTTGATAGAGCGCGTGGCCAGGGGACAGCGTGGTGATCCTTTGCTCGCTCGATACATGGATCACATTGAGGAATATAGCCTTAAGGGCTGCCGCATCGACGAGCAGGGAGCGTTGAGACTGGGGAACCGACTATGTGTGCCACACGACCCAGAGCTGAGACAGGAGATTTTGTCGGAGGCACATCAGTCGAAGTTAGCGATACATCCGGGGGCAAGCAAGATGTACCAGGGGCTACGACAGTGGTATACTTGGCCAAGAGTCAAGAGGGATGTGGCGGACTATGTAGCGAGATGCCTCACTTGCCAGCAAGTGAAGGCAGAGCGACTGATGCCGGGGGGG
>NW_010966684.1:65140-74310 GCF_000463585.1 Tarenaya hassleriana
AAGATCGTGCGTCTGCATGGGGTTCCGAGTGAGATCATCTCGGACAGGGACGCCCGATTTACATCACGCCTATGGAAGGCGATACAAGAGGCACTGGGGACAAGACTCAAGATGAGCACTGCATACCACCCTCAGACAGATGGTCAATCGGAGCGGACGATACAGACTCTGGAGGACATGCTCCGAGCTTGTATTATGGAGTGGGGAGCTCCGTGGGACCAGTATCTGACATTGTGCGGGGTTGCGTTTAACAACAGCCATCACATGAGCATCGGAGTGTCTCCATATGAGGCCTTGTACGGGAGACCGTGCAAGACACCGTTGTGCTGGACAGAGATCGGAGAACGTCGCGAATTTGGGCCGGAGATCGTGGAGGAGACCACGGAGGCGATACGGAGGATTCGCGTCCATCTGAAGACGGCGCAGGACCACAGAAGTCATACGCCGATCAGCGACGTCGAGACTTCGAGCTTGAAGTCGGGGATGCGTCGTAGTTATCCGCATCTATTTACTTGAGCGTTGTACGGACTCTTTATGTATGACGTTCGGTTTGTATCAGACTTAAGTTTTAGATGATGTGACGTTATGGAATGTGTTTTGGTGATGATATTCCGCGATTCTGAATTCGAGGACGAATTCATTTTAAGGGAGGAGGATTTGTAATACCCCGAAACCCGATTTGAATATTTAATTATTTAAAAATAAAAATTAAATAGGGATGTCATGAAATCACCAAAAATAAATAGTACAATGCCGAGGAGAGGCATGAGGATCATCACGTGCAGAAAGGATCGAGAAGGAATGAAGAAAACGAAAAAGAAAAAAAAAAGAGGGGTTGGTCCGCCGGACCAGGACTGGTCCGGGGCAGACCAACCACCCAGCCGGACTCGGACCAGACAGCGCGGACTGGAAAGAAAATTCGAAAAAAAAAATAAGATTCCGGTCCGCCGGACCAGGAGTTGGTCTGGCGGACCGGGACCCGACAGTTCCTAGCTTGCTCTGTTGCGAGTTTCGGGATGCGAGAACTCGTCGGAAATTGAGGCCACATGCGTCCAACCACCGCCCGACGCCTGGAGGATGTTGCAAGCTCGCCTCTGGGCCTGGACTTCAGCCCGTGCGATCTCTCTCCCACGAGATAAATCCCTCCCAACCTCCAGACTTAGCCATGGCGAGCTGAAAAAGAGGAGAAGAAAAAGAGAGAGAAAGGGAGAGAGAGGAGGCGAACCAGAGAGAAAAGAGCTCGGAGAAACAAAGAGAGACGTGCCCAGACGTGTCTCGAAGCTTCACGCCTCGTGTGGAGCCACGAGGAACGCACACGAGCTCGGATAAGCTCAAGAACAAGGTGAGTGGCTTGAGTTGAATTTTTGGGATCTCGTTTTCAATGTTTGATGGTCCAATTCGAGATTTCTTTGCGTGTTTGAGGTTTAGAACATGTATAGGGATGTAAATCTATGTTTAATTGGCATTTAGAAGCAACCCCGAATCGATTAGAATGAGAAAAATGGAAATAGAACCGGAGAAAATCGCGAGGAAGAAGAAGGTTCCAGTCCCGGTCCGCCGGACCACGCGTGGTCAGCTCTGGACCAGGACTGGAACAAAACACGTGCGGTCCGCCGAGCCAGGGAAGAGAGAACTGACCGAGAGAAGAACACGTTTGGTCCGCCGGACCAGACGTGTTCCAGGGTTACGTGCATTGCCAGACCATAAGAAAGGAGGCGGACCGGAGAAAAAACACGCCGGGTCCGGGGCTAACAAGTTCTGGTCTGCTGGACCAGACGTGTTCCGAGGAACAGACTCCGCCTGACCAAGAAGAAACGGACCGAGAGAGTAGAAGCAGTCTGGTCCGGGGCTGACCAATTCTGGTCCGCCGGACCTGACTTGCTTTCTCTCTCGGACCAACTGACCCAAGACGGAGCGGACCAGGGGGACCAAGAGAACTGGTCCGACTGACCAGAACTCGGTCCGCCGGACCAGACTCAGAAAAATTGGAGGAAAAATTTAATTTCAACCGGGAAAGAGAAAACGGCCAACGGAACTGGCCCGGGCCTGACCAGACTTGATGATGGATGAACCAAACCCCCACCAGAGGACAAAGCACCGCGATTGGGATCAATCGAGCCGAGTTTCTGCCAAGACGTTGCGCGGCGTAGTGAGCTGTGCGGCATCAAATTATGAGTGACCGTTGTCTGATTGTTTTTGGGTAGAATTGCATGGCGTGGAACGGTAACTCGGTAGGGACCGGATACCGTGATACGTATGATTGTATTATGGGAATATTGCACGTTGTTTCCATGTGTGAAGCTTGCTCGTGCGTACGAGTTAAGCGTGATTGTGTTTTCGGATGGTTGTGGACTCAACCATCAACATCATGGACTTCACGGGCGTTTGAGACGTATTTAGTCGTGTGCGACACGACGACCAACGTCATGGACTTGACGGGCGTGGACTCGCCCCTAGTCATGGACTTGACTAGGGTATATGGCTGGATCCTATGGTGGACTCCATATGGGTATGTTTGTATTCCGTTGTGTCATGGATTTGACATCGGTAGTCACGAGAGTGACATGCGCAGGAGACGCGCAAGATCGCATGCGATGCGATGGCCAACGTCACGCGAGTGACGGACGTGGAGGCGCCCCTAGTCATGGACTTGACTAGGGTATACGGCTAAGCCTATGGTGGACTCCATATAAGTGTGATTGTGCTTGTCTTATATGTGTTTACTGCGTTTATGTTTAGTGCATGTGTTCTGTGGAAATGTCGACTGTACCGTTCTCATTGCGAACGGGATTTCTGGGTTCAACCCGAGCTACTCACTAAGCAGTTGTGCTTAGCCCTCGTGGTTTATATTTTTCAGATCATGAGGATTACGCCTAGCGCTTCGGCCGACGACGACCTGAGAGAAGCAGTATCATGTACAAGATTTGTATTCTTAACCATGTGACTTGTAGTTCCGCCTTTTGTACGGTTGTATTATGACTATTCGTTCGGACATGTATCATTTTGCGATACTGATCGCTTTGTATTTCCCGCTGTTACTCTGATTTGGATTAAAAATGTTTTTGGATTTCGTAATTTTGCTTCCGCATTTTTATTATTTTATTATTTTATTTTATATCGTACATGTGGCACAACCCGTATACTGTACACAGGTTACGGGTGTCACAACTTTTGGTATCAGAGCCACGTTCTTTCCTCGGGAAGAAGTCGTGCTCATTACCCAACGGTTTTCTACGAAAAATGATTTCAAACCATGTGGCACAGCCCGTATACTGTACACGGGTTACAGGTGTCACACGATGGTGGCAGGCGAATGCGTTCATGGATTTTCGGATGCGGAACAACGAGTATCGCATCTCTATTCACCAGTTCGCCGAGATCCTCGGGGTCGAGCCAGGTACATCTTCAAAGCTCCCTCTTTTCTTACCTCAACGTCAGGAGACATTTTGGCAGGCTATCACCGGGCGATCGTACGAGAGTCACACTGCAAAGGCGACTTGGATCCGCCATCCAGTGGCTTGATACTTTCACCAGTTCTTGACCAACTGCCTTCTCGCCCGCGCTGCTGGTGGAACGGTGAACCATCAGGAACTCGGTTTCCTTCGCTGGGCCCTCAGCGATGCCTTCGATGACGACACTTAGGGCATGGACGAGGTATGTCTTGCCTCCCGTATGGCTATGCATCTAGCGACGTTTGCTCAGCTAGGGAACCCTATAGATGTCAAGACCTGCGTCGGGGGCATCATCACCATGATCGCTCGTCGAGTCGGGATCAATGTCAGATTATACTCCGAAGATGTGACCCCTGGCCACACTCTCCTCGATGTCGCTGCTTTGGTCTAGAAATTTCATCTCTCCGAATGACCGGTACGCTGGCACTGGAACTATCTGGACCATCAAGGTGTCCGCCATCGAGTACGTCTCCCTTGTCCCCATCTACCGCCGATCACTCAGGCCGGTCTCCTCTTCCGAGCCCCCTTTGATGATGTCCCTGCTGACGATGCTGCCATGCCAAATGCTGACCAACCCTCCTCTTCTCGGGCCCCTCAGTCCTACCCTCTTCCTTCGGAGGACTTCTCCTTCGACATGCCTTCTCTCCACCACCGGATCCGAGCTCTCACTCATTTCCTGACTACTCTACCCAGATTGACATGCTCAGCCAGAGGATGCAGAGTATGGAGACGACTATGCACGGGTTCGGCGCTCAGCTCCAGTCTTTTGGAGATATGATACAGACGGAGTTCGACGCCCAGAGGCAGTTCCGCGAGCAACAACATCAGATGGCGTAGTACGCCACGGAGTTTCATCGTCGATATGACGCGAGGAATGCAACCAACATCGACGCCCCTCTAATCCCCCTTCCACCTGGTATCCATACTCGTCGTACTATTATCAGCCGGGACCGCCACCACCACCTCCGGAGCAGTGAACGTTTGGTAGTCTTTCTTCCTTTTCCTTTCCTCTTTTTTTTCTTTTGCTTTTGTTTCTTCCAGTCTGTTTTTTTTTTTTGGATTCTCAGTTGTACTTTTCAGACTTGACGATGTATCACTCGTACTTGTTCTATTTGCTGCGTTGCTTTGGTTTGTGCTATTATCTTCTGTGTTTACAAGGTTGCATCACATTCCACTCGTACGCTGAGAGCTGTGAGATTTCGTCTGAGCCTTTAATTTCTTCGATCCTTGAGTACCGTGAGGGAGTGTGTCATTCATTCACGCTAAGTATTCTTTTACTCCGTTCCCTTTTGGTCTCTCTCGCTTGTTTTCCCTTTTCCTAATGCGACTTGACACCGCGGACGGTGTCTCGTTCAAGTCTGGGGGAGGATAGTCTGACAGCTTGTTTATGTGATCATTTAGAAGATTCATGAGCGATAGAGTAGAAATCTGTTGAGAGTATAGATGAACCTGACTTAGTTATCTAATCACTTGAATGAATTGTCAGACTTATCCGAAAAGGTAGCTTGACCTGAAGAATGATCTATAGGCTATGAGATGAATCGTTACCTAGGAGAAAGAGGAAATGAAAGTTCTCTAATCCAAGCGTGTATGTTTCCCTAAAAAACCGTTCCCCATTTGCAGGAATATTAGGCCCATAGTCTAGCGAGTCCATTTTCTCACTCAATCTTTATTTCTTTAGACTCGTTTAGACACACAGGCAAGTAGTCTGGGGGTGGCAGCAATCATCACGAGGCAAAAGTAAGCCCTGTTTCCAAAACCCATACCCAGTTCTTACGTTCATTTTCCTTGATCATATCATACATTCGTCCAACGCGTCTTACGAAATATATATATATATATATATATATATATATATATATATTTTAAATGACGAAAAGAAAGAAAAACCTTGATCTAATTCTTACGAAAAAAGAGCTCGAATAAGAACGACAGAAGGCGAATGCATTTGATATTGATCTTTGGAATCTCGATTTCCCATCACCATATCTAGACCTATTCCAAACCCAGGTGGACCGAATTATTCCTGTAGACAGCGATAAATAGGTTTGAGAAACGTGTTTGGTAGATAACTTGAAATCCCCTTTGAAGTTTTGGGTAATGAGTTTCGTCTTGTAGTTCTATGATCATTTTGTTGGAATGGAGATCTGAATAGGATAGGCTTGATTTCATTCAAGGTTAGTCGATACAGGAGAGAGATTTCGCTTTTGAAACTCATGGAGATTTCTGACTGATCATCTGTTTTGCTCTCCCCTCATGCTTTTTTGTTTCCATCGTATATTTGCTCGAGACGAGCAAAAGTATAAGTCTGAGAGAGTTTGATAACACGATTTTCTCCTCTATTTCAAAGTGCATTGTCCAACGATTTCGCATCAGTTTTGTGCGTTATTAGACATTTAGGATCATTTCAGCACTGGTTTTTTTCTTCCTCTGCATTCTCTGGTGATTGAACAGGTAATAGACGCATTATGAGCGCCAGAGGAATATAATCGAGGACTTCGGAGCATATTGGAACGGAACAGAACGATTAAGGCACTTCCACCTCGAGTTGCACTTGAACACGGCCATGTCGAGTCCAAACACGGCCGTGCAAAGACAAGAAAACGAAGAAACTCTTACAGACATTTGACACGGACCGTGTCGATGTGAAACACGGCCGTGTCGATCTGCAACTCGCCCGTGTCCAGCACGTGCAGAAGCTGTTGGTTTAGTGCTCTATGATGTACTGTTTATGAGCTTTATTCAGATACATTTGATGTATTGATACTTTCTACGGTTTTATGAGAGTATTTGATTCATTGCATGTTCTTGTATACTAGATGTGTTATGAAATCCATGTATCATTATGAATGATACTAAACTCCCTAGTCTTGTGTCATTATGGGAGTGATGACATAATAAGACTAGTATGATGTGTGATTGATGATTATAGAGATGATCATAGGTATTAGATACGATCACAGTCATAGGTATTCGTTGGAGAATGGAATACTGGATTGACCCGCATGAGATTGTCACATGGACTAGCATCATGACTTGAATCTCATATGGCGGTTCCATGATTGGATCCTAAGAGCTGAGATATCTACAGAATCCAACGTGAGGAGTTGTGTGCTTTGAATATGTCAAACGTCCTGCGTAACAGGAGGAGTATAAAGGCGTGTATCAGGTACGAAACAAATTATGTGCTGGATTGTACCTCTCGTAAAAGAGAGAGATATCGTTGGGCCCCTCGTGTGAGAGAGTCTGTAGGAATGTGTGGCCGCACTATAGACGAGCGTCGTCTATTTCAGACAGTCGAACTCAGTGAACGAGAAAGCAGTCGAATCAGATAAGGTGGCTTGTCCATGTCTTATGTTCGACATATGATATCGCGATACAAAAGGATCATCAGTCGGAATCATCACTGGCGTTCGTATGATCACGAACAAACTCTATTCGAGATAGGTAGTCATAGTGTCTTGCTAGAGACTGGCTATGACTTGTATATCCGAAATAGGGTCCACGAAATGGCAGACCGTCCGTTCTACGTACTGGAATGGACGGTCCACTTGCATTTCTAGACCGTCCGTTTCGGGCTTCAGGTTTTTCCAAAATTAAACCGAAATTAGGGTTAAATCACTTTATAAGAAGGTGATTAAACCCTAATTAAAGGAAGCCGACTTTAGAACACTTTTGACAGATTTTTGGTGAGATCCAAGAGGTTGAGAGTGTGATCGAAGTCCGTTTTTCTCGAAGCACAAATCGAATAGCAGATTCGGGTCCTAGCAGACAAGTTCCAACCGTTAGAATCCATCCCGAGGTGTGGATACGTGTAGAGGGCGAGGTATTCTTCCTCCCTTTCGTGATCAGACGAATTCTTCAATTGATACAGGCCCCGGATCGATTGAGGTAAGCGTTCTAACGTTTCTACGATTCATACAAGCATGGTTCTAGGGTTTATTAAATTTTTGTTTTACATCTGCTGCGCAAACCCTAGAATCGATCTCTTAGGAATAGGATTCGCTCTAGAGATCCCAGGAATCCCATCAGTGGTATCAGAGCCTGGTTGCTCTGTTTAGATTTCGTACAACCCGATCACGCATGTTTTAGGATTTTTATTGTTTGAATCCATGTTGGCTTTGATTTCTCTGCATGTTTGATGATTGAATCTAGTGTAGATTGCATGTTTCATGTTGCATAGAGTGCAGGAGTTCGTATTTTTGGTTCACAGAAGAATTCGGATCAGTTTCGGGTCTGATCGGGGCTGAGAAGCAGGAAAACGTGATCTGATCACGTAGACCTACCTAGACCGTCCGTTCTGGGTATGCCAGACCAGACGGTCCAAGGGTGACAGATTGAGTGGCTCGGAACGGAAGGTCTCAACTGGACCGTCCGTTCCGTCCACTGCAGAACGTCCGTTCTGCTTGGTTACAGTGCGGAACGTCCGTTCTGACTTCTGAAGTCGAGACCGATCGTTCTGCCAAGCCTGGAACGTCCGTTCTGCCTCCAGAACGGATGGTCCGAGGTCCAGATTCTGAAATTTTTCGTTTTCGAGGTCCGATTACGCAATCGTTGCTTATTCTGATCAACTGTAACTCAAATTGACATGATTCATTCTTATAGATGGTCCATAGTGAATGAATGCATTTAACTTAATCAAGATATAGGATATGCTTGATTGAGTGGGAGCTCCGGGATTGGAACACATAGTCGAATGGATTGTCTATTCGGATTATGTTAATCGTTGCACAGAAACCGGTTAGATCTAGTAACTCTATGAGTAAAGCACTTGTCAAGGCCTCGATCGTACGTGTCATGGGCCATGCCAAAGCTGGGTGTGCCGTATTATCTTGGTGAGGCAAGATGGAGAAATGTAGCTTGAAAATAGATGCTTGATTTAAGTGTGGTTTCAAAATCTCTTATTTATGTAATGCTAAGCGTGTACCTCCCATTACTAGAGCGCTTGTCAAGGCATCGATCATCCGTAACACGGGTCATGCCAAAGCTGAGCGTGCTGGATTATCTTTGTGAGGCAGGGTGGGAAATCGTGGTTCCCACAGCTTGAACATGGTTTACCTTAGGTTAAGTCGTCATGTTTGACTTGAGACTTAATGGTACAGATGAGACGAGTATGCAATGATATTCGATATCATAGTCTCATAAAAGATCTAAGAGTCACATTGGACGTGATTGACATTAAATGTCTACCTAAATAGCATAAGGATAGGTGTAACAATTTATTCTTATGTGAAATACGGTTCTTAGTCCCATACAGAAAATTATTATAGAGTTAGTTTTCTTTATGGGAATATAGCTTGTGTTTGCATCTATGTTGTCATCGATTGATGATGGACTAGCTGGTAGTAGATCATTGATAGAATCTGCATTTTGTTTTGTTCGTTCTGTTTTGTCTCTTTTGTAGGACATGGCGTCAACCGGTAGCGTACCGAGTTTGACGATGCGATCTATCTTTGAGAAGGATAAGCTTACCGGGACGAACTTCTTGGACTGGTATCGTAACTTGAGAATAGTTCTCAAGCACGATAAGAAGTCATACGTCCTGGAAGGGGCTCTACCACCAGAGCCTGCGACCAATGCCACGAGAGCCGTCAGAGATGCTTGGTTGAAGCATCAGACTGATGACATTGAGATCTCCTATCTCATGTTGGGAAGCATGACCCCGAATCTGCAGAGAGTCATAGTGTCTTGCTAGAGACCGCCTATGACTTGTATATT
>NW_010966684.1:74613-80497 GCF_000463585.1 Tarenaya hassleriana
AAGAAGCTTGGTGAAGCTTCTGCCTCAGGTATTCATGTTATAGAAGCTAACATCTGTACTACATCTTCGTGGGTATTGGATACCGGAAATGCCTCACATATTTGTGGAAATGTGCAGGGACTAAGAAGAAGTATGATGCTGGCTAAGGGAGAAGCGGATATGCGCGTCAGAAATGGAGCAAGAGTTGCTGCATTGTGTATTGGCGTTTATGATTTGCATCTTCCTTCTGGACTTGTTTTAGAATTGAGTAATTGTTACTATGTTCCTGCGATTAGCACAAACATTATTTCTATTTCTTGTCTGGATTTGGATGGTTTTCGATTTGAAATTGAGAACTCGAGTTTGATGATTTATCGAGACAGTATTTACTATGGTAATGGTTATCTAGTTAATGGTTTATACGTCTTGAATGATCAGCCTTCGAACTCAACATCGTCCATCTATAGCATCGAGACAGTGTTTACTATGGTAATGGTTATCTAGTTAATGGTTTATACGTCTTGAATGATCAGCCTTGGAACTCTACATCGTCCATCTATAACGTGAGTACGAAACGGTTTAAGCCGAACGACTTAAACCCAACCTTCCTCTGGCATTGTCGTCTAGGCCATATAAACGAGAAGCGCATACAGAAGCTTCATTCTGAAGGTCTTCTAGATTCATTTGACTTTGAGTCTCTTGAATCTTGCGAGTCTTGTTTGATGGGCAAGATGACGAAGCATCCTTTCAAGGGGAAAGGACAGAGAGCGACGAAGTTATTGGCTCTCATACATAGTGATGTATGCGGACTAATGAGCTGTCCAGCTAGAGGAGGTTATCTATATTTCGTTAGGTTCACTGATGATTTCAGTCGATACGGTTATGTCTATTTGATGAGACATAAGTCTGAAACACTTGAAATGTTCAAGGCTTTCAGAAACGAAGTACAAAACCAGCTTGGCAAGACGATCAAGACACTTCGATCATATCGTGGTGGCGAGTATATGAGCCAAGAGTTCACTGACTATCTGGTTGATTGTGGTATTGTATCACAATTAACTCCTCCTAGAATGCCGCAATGGAATGGCGTGTCTGAACGGAGGAACCGAACACTGTTAGACATGGTTCGGTCGATGATGAGTCAGACAGATCTTCCAAAGTCCTTTTGGGGTTATGCTTTAGAGACAGCTGCGTACCTGCTAAATAGGAGTCCAACGAAGGCGGTTGAAACGACACCATATGAGATATGGACGGGGAAGCGTTCCGCGTTGTCGTTTGTCAGAATTTGGGGTTGCGACGCTTATGTGTAGCGTCAGATGACTGATAAGTTATCCTCCAAATCTGATAAGTGTTTATTTGTAGGCTACCCTAAGGAAACTAAGGGTTACTACTTCTACATTCTGACAGAGAACAAGGTGTTCATTGCTAGGAATGCAACTTTTATGGAGCAAGAGTTCGTCTCCAAAAGAGTCAGTGGGAGTAGGATCGAACTTGAGAAAGTTCGAGAGCAACAAGTAGACGCTGAGCCGAGTGAACAAGTTGAAGATGTTCAACCTGTGTCACTGCCGGTTGTGACTCAACCTTAAAAGCAGTCGAATCAGATAAGGTGGCTTGTCCATGCCTTATGTTCGACATATGATATCGCGATACAAAAGGATCATCAGCCGGAATCATCACTGGCGTTCGTATGATCACGAACAAACTCTATTCGAGATAGGTAGTCATAGTGTCTTGCTAGAGATCGCCTATGACTTGTATATCCGGAATAGAGATTTCGGGTTATACTGCTATATCGAATGAGCCTACAGGGTCACACACGCAGGGAAGGTCAAAACGCACGAGAAAACGATAGGTCTGGAACGGACGGACCAGAAGTCCGGAACGGACAGTCCGCCAGGTCCAGACCCGACGGTCCAGAACGGACTGTCCGTTCTAAAAGTCTGGAACGGACGGTCCACGAAATGGCAGACCGCCCGTTCTACGTACTGGAATGGACGGTCCACGGGCATTTCTGGTTCGTTCCGGGCTTCAGGTTTTTCCAAAATTAGACCGAAATTAGGGTTAAATCACTTTATAAGAAGGAGATTAAACCCTAATTAAAGGAAGCCGACTTTAGAACACTTTTCACAGACTTTTGGTGAGATCCAAGAGGTTGAGAGTGTGGTCGAAGTCCGTTTTTCTCGAAGCACAAATCGAATAGCAGATTCGGGTCCTAGCAGACAAGTTCCAACGTTGGAATCCATCCCGAGGTGTGGATACGTGTAGAGGGCGAGGTATTCTTCCTCTCTTTCGTGATCAGACGAATTCTTCAATTGATACAGGCCCCGGATCGATTGAGGTAAGCGTTCTAACGTTTCTACGATTCATACAAGCATGGTTCTAGGGTTTATTAAATTTTTGTTTCACATCCACTGCGCAAACCCTAGAATCGATCTCTTAGGAATAAGATTCGCTCTAGAGATCCCAGTAGTCCCATCAGAAGCGCAGAAGTCGTTTGTAGCTAGGGATTTAACCTTGTAGGGATTTGTTTGGTTTTTATTTTCTGAGATTACGTTATCGATACTCGGCGGTTTAATTGAATTGAGTTTATTGCTTTTGATCTTTTTGGCCTGTTGATTGATTGATCTTAGATTCTGATTTACAACGAGAGTTGGAACTAGATTCGGAAAGAATTCATTGAATGAATTGATTAAGACTATTGAGAGATAGGTTAATCAGTTTAGGAACTGTGATAGTGATCGTTAATGCGTTTGATATTTTAATCTATTAGGTTGAGAGATCGATAGGTTAAATTATTGGATAGTGGATTTAGGACTTGAGAAAGCCAAATCTGATATTAGAACTTGAGATCCCCGATTAGAGTTCGATATTCGTAGATTCTCCATCCTTAGAAACAATCCCTGCGCGATAAGGTTATCCTGAAGCTACAGTGGTTTAGTTATCTGATTTACTTAGTTTATTTATTGCTTTATTTTCGGTGTTCATCTATTTCATCTGCTATTTGCTGATCTGAATCTTAGTCGAGTCTTGTTCTTAGTGTTAACTATTCCCTGTGCTCGACCCTGGTACTACAGTTGATCCGTATCCTTGCGGTATTCGCTGTATCTAGATTTTTATTATTTGAGCTTATTTCTATACCTAGATTTGCGTTATCAGCATGTGATCATATAGATCTAGGGTTTGGTTTACTAGGTTTCATGCATCGATCACACCTCATGCTAGTCTTAATTCATCATTGTTCCCACAATGATAACTGATCAGGGAGTTTAGAATCATTCTCTAATGATTCAAGGATATCGAAATATAACAAACATGCCAATCATATAACGGAAAAAGTAATGCATTCATAAAACAATGAATCAATAAAAAGTCAAAATATCATATGACGGATCATCCTAGAGCATTACAACCAACAAAGACGTATAAATCATTCACAAGATAACCATTACCATAGTAAATACTGTCTCGATAAATCATCAAACTCGAGTTCTCAATCACAAATCGAAAACCATCCAAACCCAAACATGAAATAGAAATAATGTTTCTGTTAATCGCAGGCACATAGTAACAATTACTTAATTCTAAAACAAGTCTAGAAGGAAGAGGCAAATCGTAAACGCCAACACACAATGTAGCAACTCTTACTCCATTTCCGATGTGCAGATCCGCTTCTCCTTTTGCCAGCATCCTACTTCTTCTTAGACCCTACACATTTCCACAAATGTGTGAGGCACTGCCGGTATCCAATACCCACGAAGATGTAGTACAGACGTTAGTTTCTATAACATGAATACCTGAGGCGTGAGCTTTATCAAGCTTCTTGTCCTTCAAATCTTCCAAATAAAGGTCACAATTACGCTTCCAGTGTCCACACACTATATAGTAATGACAGTCACCCTTATCAGGCTTAGGTTTAGGCGTAGTGGCAACTTTTGCTTTTTTTGCCACCTTCCCTTTCGTTTTACCTCGCCGCTTCTTGTTGGAGTTCTTCTCAACAACAAACACAATCTTAGAGACCACGATATCCTGCTCAGCCGATTTCAGCATCCCATGTAGCTCGGCTAAGCTCTTAGTCGTCATCTCGTGCATGTTGTACTGGATCACGAACTGATTATAGTCCTCAGGTAATGACATCAGGATCAGGTCCACGACCAAGTCATCATCGAGCTTCATTCCCATGCGCTCAAGTGTTGGTTTAGTGCTCTATGATGTACTGTTATGCGAGCTTTATTTAGATACATTTGATGTATTGACACTTTCTATGATTTATGGATGAGTGTTTTATCCATTGCATGTTCTGCATACTTAATATGTTATGAAATCCATTTATTGTTATGAATAATACTAAACTCCCTAGTCATATGTCATTATGGGAATAATGATATACTAAGACCAGTATGATGTTGTTGGTTTAGTGCTCTATGATGTACTGTTATGTGAGCTTTATTTAGATACATTTGATGTATTGACACTTTCTATGTTTTATGGATGAGTGCTTTATTCATTACATGTTTTACATACTTAAATATGTTATGAAATCCATGTATTGTTATGAACAATACTAAACTCCCTAGTCGTATGTCATTGTGGGAATAATGATGTAATAAAACTAGTATGATGTGTGATTGATGATCATAAAGATGATCATAGGTATTAGATACGATCACAATCATAGGTATTCGTTGGAGAACGAAATACTGGAATGACCCGCATGAGATTGTCACATGGACTTGCGTCATGACTTGAATCTCATATGACTTCCATGATTGGATCCTAAGACCTGAGATATCTACGGAATCCAACATGAGAAGTTACGTACTTTGAATACGTCAAACGTCATGCGTAACAGGAGGACTATAAAGGCGTGTATCAGGTATGAAACGAATCATGTGCTGGATTGTAGATAGTCAAGACGGGATTTTACCTCTCGTAAAAGAGAGAGATATCGCTGGGTCCCTCTATGAGTGAGACTATAGAAATGTGTGGCCGCACTATAGACGAACGTCGTCTATTTCTGTTGGTTTAGTGCTCTATGATGTACTGATTATGAGCTTTGTTCAGATACATTCGATGTATTGATACTTTCTATATGTTTTTTTATGAGAGTATCTTGTTCATTACATGTTCCTGCATGCTAGATCTGTTATGAAATCCATGTATCATTATGAATGATACTAAACTCCCTAGTCTTGTGTCATTATGGGAATAACGACATAATAAGACTAGTATGATGTGTGATTGATGATCACATAGATGATCATAGGTATTAGATACGATCACAATCATAGGTATTCGTTGCAGAACGGAATACTGGACTGACCCGCATGAGATTGTCACATGGACTAGAGTCATGACTTGAATCTCATACGACGATTCCATGATTGGATCCTAAGACCTGAGATATCTACAGAATCCAACATGAGGAGTTGCGTGCTTTGATTACGTCAAACGTCCTGCGTAACAGGAGGACTATAAAGGCGTGTATCAGGTACGAAACGAATCATGTACTGAATTGTAGATAGTCAAGACGGGATTTGTACCTCTCGTAAAAGAGAGAGATATCGCTGGGCCCCTCGTGTGAGCAAGACTGTAGAAATGTGTGGCCGCACTATAGACGAACGTCGTCTATTTCAGACAGTCAAAACTCAGTTAACGAGAAAGCAGTCAAATCAGATAAGGTGGCTTGTCCATGCCTTATGTTCGACATATCATATCGCGATACAAAAGGATCATCAGTCGGAATCATCACTGGCTTTCGTATGATCACAAACAAACTCTATTCGAGATAGGTAGTCATAGTGTCTTGCTAGAGACCGCCTATGACTTGTATACCCGAAATAGGGATTTCGGGTTATACTGCTATGTCGAATGAGCCTACAGGGTCACACACACAGGGAAGGACAAA
>NW_010966684.1:89047-90035 GCF_000463585.1 Tarenaya hassleriana
GAGCGATTTTGGTCTACGCGAAGCTCTTGAAGTGCTCTTTCCAATGGTATAAATCTCGCACGATTTGAACCTCTGTAGAGAAAGTTATTGATGTCGCAACATGAGTATCTCATCCGGACTTCTCCTTTAACGCTCCAATTAGTTCCTTTTCGAGTCCAATCATCTCCGAAACCTATAACTCTGCAAAACTAGAGCACAACCGGGTTTTGTATCCTAACACGCCTAGAATGCCTATGAATGCATGTGATTATCCTATAAAACCTAGACAAACTCTCATCAAAATATAGAGAAGAATAGGAGTTATCAAATCCCCCCAGACTTAAACCTTTGCTCGTCCTCGAGTAAAGAACGAAGGAATAAAATCTACAAAACCGGGAATGACGAACATCAAATAGCATCATCGCGAGAGATCAAAAGCAAAACATCCATCCAATACTAGTTTCCCGAGAATCGTACTCAAACCGGTCAACTATGATCTTTCTACCAAAGACTAATCTACCTAGCCATGGGATTTTTATTGCCACCTAGAACCCGTTAGAATATCTACAACACACCAAGCCTATTTCTGAACCTATCCTTATCTCAACTTAGCCTATTCGATCTTAGTTCTACTCTGTACCTGGATTTTTACCTTTTTGTAGAATTTCTTTAATGAACGCTAGCACCTCGGGTTTCTAGGACGTTGAAGTTGAAGGACATCATTTTCTCTCTTTCTTTTCGTTTCTCTTTGTGTTTTTTTATATATATTTTTTTTTCTTTTGATGCGATGTCCGACCCACAACTTAGACCCGAACCATCAATCGATGCACTCATGTCCTCGAACGATTTTCGTTGACGAGATTCCGACAGCGGAGTGTCGAGATGCTTTATTTTCCCAAGGCAATTGTTGAACTAGATTTCATCGACCTGCAAGACTCGGAAAAGGTTCTAAAAGAAACATATAACCTGGATATAGTCGTTTCAACTCCATAGGTTCCAAATAACAACC
>NW_010966684.1:91037-94246 GCF_000463585.1 Tarenaya hassleriana
AGAAGAAGAGATAAAAGAAAGGAGAGAAAAGCTCATGTAGATGTGTAGTCTCCACGATCGAATCTTCCTTCTTCTTCCCGAAATCCCGTGAACTTCTATTCTTCTCTCCCCAAAAGCTCTCCAAAAATCTGTATCTAGGTGTTCTCTAATGTTCTCCCCTGTTCTAGGACGTGGCTAGGGCTTTTTTATAACCCTAGGGCGGCTCCCAAGAGTCCTATTCCCATTCAGATGCTGAAAATCGCGAAACAGGGTTTTAGACTGGATCCGGACCGATTCCAGGTGGATCCGGACCGGATCCAGATTCCTGGGGTCGAATTCTGCGTCCTTGATCCGGACCGGATCCAGTTGGATCCGGCCCTGCGCTGGCAGTTTTCTGGTCTTCACGATTTCGCTGGTAACTTTCTGCTCCGGTGTCGGATTTATGCGATTTTGGTGTCTACGCGAAGCTCTTGAAGTGCTCTTTCCAATGGTACAAGTCTCGCACGATTTGGACCTCTGTAGAGAAAGTTATTGATGTCGCAACATGAGTATCTCATCCGAACTTCTCCTTTAACGCTCCAAATGGCTCCTTTTCGAGTCCAATCATCTTCGAAACCTGTAACTCTGCAAAACTAGAGCACAACCGGGTTTTGTATCCTAACACGCCTAGAATGTCCATGAATGAATGTGATTGTCCCGTAAAACCTAGACAAACTCTTATCAAAATATAGAGAAGAATAGGAGTTATCAATCGACGTAGCATGCTGAATCGTTGGTGGATGGCTTTTTCATGTTGTGATCCAAGGTGAACTCAATAGTCTCGTCACCTATCTTCATCGTGAGACGACCAGCACGAACATGAACCACCGCATCGGCCGTGTTTAAGAACGGGCGGCCTAGTATAATCGGTATCTTCGAGTCTTCGTCCATGTCTAAAACAACAAAATCAACGGGAACATAATAATCCCCGACTTTCAATGGGACATCCTCGAGAATACCTGCAGAATACTTGACGGATCTATCCGCAAGCTGTAGTGCCATCCTCGTCGGCTTAAGATCTCCAATGTTGAGCTTCTTATAGATGGACAACGGAAGCAAGCTTACACTGGCGCCCAGATCACACAACGCACGGTCAATCTCAATGTTCCCGATTTTGCAAGGAATCGAGAAACTACCTGGATCCGATCTCTTCTGTGGCAACTCATGCCGTAGAATCGCTGCGCTCACCTCTGTGCTCAAGGATACTGTCTCCTTCCCAATCACCCTCTTTTTAGTCAAGATATCTTTCAAAAATTTTGCATAAGAAGGGATCTGGAGTATCGTCTCATAGAAAGGCACCTTAACCTCCAACTTCCGAAGCATATCAATAAATCTAGATAGCTGTGTATCCTCAGTATGCTTCTTCAATCGAGAAGGGAAAGGAATGGGTGGTACATAAGGTGGAGGAGCTACATATGGCGATTCGGCTTCCTCTACTTGCACCTTACGTGTCTCCTCTACATGCAGGTTCTCTCCACTTATAAGCTGAATAGCATTGACATGCTCTCGTGGATTCGGTTCGGCCTTTCCAGAAAATGTGTCCTGCTGTCTAGAGGGTTGTGATGCAAGCTCTGCAATCTGCATGTCCACATGCTTCAGATGAGCCTCAACTCCATCTAATCTCCTCTCAAAAGTGTCTTGCCTGACTTTTATGCTCTGTAACTCGGTCTTTAGCTCAGTAAATGATGTCTTCTGATCGAGCATTAGCTGGGCAAGCATCGTCTTGAGGTCTGCTTCTTCATTCTTTCCCGGTGGAGGAGCTCGATAACCCTGATTCTGCTGCCCGTATCCTGGATTATGTTGTGCATATCCCTGATTCTGCCCTTGAAAACGTGACTGAGTGAAGCCCGGGGGGTTCTGAGGGATTCTGGAAATGCCCTGCTGCTGCGCATTCAATGCTCCGCTCGGGTTCCCATAGGAGAAACCAGGATGGTTCCTAGGCGTGCTCGGGTTGTAGAGATGTGAAGGATACTGGTATTGATTCCTTCCTATGTAGTTGACGTCCTCAACCGATTCTTCTTCTGATGTGGCCTGATTAACCAGAAACATTCCAGGCTGGACTTTGTGCGGGATAGATGTATTCTTGAGTCCCATATGTTGTTTGATCGCCGATAAATCAGACATGACTGCCTTCAAAGCAGCAGACTCGCCCAAATCTCCCCGTCCTGTAGAGCGTCTGATGCTGTCTCCTAACATCCCTCTTGCTTTAGCCCTCCCTTAAAGGCAGCAGACTCGCCCAAATCTGCCCGTCCTGCAGAGTGTCTGATGCTATCTCCTGACATACCTCTTGTTTTAGCCATCTTCGCAATCTGCATCTCTAGGGTGTCAAAGGGGATATCGTATACACTCCCTCCGCAAGCTGCATCCATCCATGCTCTAGTATCATCTCTTAGCCCGTGGATGAATGTGGAAAGCAGCAGCCGCTTATCCATGCCGTGGTGTGGACAAAGGCGTTGGTAGC
The DNA here is from genome assembly GCF_000463585.1 of Tarenaya hassleriana. Taxonomy (NCBI): domain Eukaryota; kingdom Viridiplantae; phylum Streptophyta; class Magnoliopsida; order Brassicales; family Cleomaceae; genus Tarenaya; species Tarenaya hassleriana. The sequence goes on from NW_010966684.1 coordinate 93,517, forward strand.
CTTTGAATCTCTCCCATGCGTCATACAGACTCTCGTCACTCTCTTGAGTCAAGCTGTGTATGGCTCTCTGTGCAGCCCGGGTCTTCTCTGGGGAGTAGTATTTCGCCATGAACTGCTCCTCTAGCTCCTCCCATGTCGTGATTGAGTTCGGCTCAAGAGTGTAGAGCCAATCTCTTGCCCGGTCCATCAGTGAAAAAGGAAAGGCCTCCAAATATACATCCTCGATGGTCATTCCTCGTGCCTTCCTAACTGATCTGCACAACATCTTGAACTGAGTCAAGTGAGCAATGGGATCCTCTGTAGGCCGCCCTCTGAAACTCGCCTGACTGAACATCGTGATGCACTGTGGCGGTAGCTCAAAACTGTCTGTGGGCGGTCTATTGATGCATGATAGGAGTTGGGTGTGCTTCGGTGCAATGTAAGAACCCAAAGTCTCCTCTGCAACGTAAGTAGCTTCGCTCTCGGTCTGCTGATCGTAGAGCGGATTCATGTGCTCTTGTTGTCAGTCGTGCGAACTACTTGACCTCGACATAGCTTCTCTTCTCTGCTGATTTCGGATGTCTCTCAAGGTACGCTCAATCTCCGGATTGTAGACTAGGTCTTCTCTCCGAGTAGAGCTCCGTGTCAAGAAGGAAGAATGTTATTTCTGTCATGCCATCGGGCATTGGTATATGATCACTTGCGTGACGAGCTTTAAATTTATACCCGACACACAACTAATCCGCAAGTA
>NW_010966685.1:0-326 GCF_000463585.1 Tarenaya hassleriana
AGCACTGTAAACGTGTTTGAACGCACTCTAAATGTGTTTGGATGTACTCTAAGTATGTTTGGATGCACTCTAAACATGTTTCGACGCACTCTTAAAATATTTTGATGCTCTCTAAATATGTTTGGATGCACTCTAAGTATGTTTTGACACACTTTAAACATGTTTGGATGCACTCTAAATGTGTTTGGACGCACTCTAAACGTGATTTGGTGCACTCAAAACATGTTTAGACGAACTATAAACATGTTTGGACGCACTCTAAAAGTTTTTTAATGCACTCTAAACATGTTTGGATGCACTCTTAGTATGTTTTGACGCACTTTAAA
>NW_010966686.1:0-292 GCF_000463585.1 Tarenaya hassleriana
TAGAGAGCATCCAAACATTTTTACAGTGCGTCGAAACATGTTTAGAGTGCATCCAAACAGAATTAGAGTGCATCAGAAGATTTTTAGGGTTCGTCGAAACATATTTAGAGTGCGTCGAAATATGTTTCGAGTTCTTCTAAACATGTTTTGAGTGCACCAAAACATGTTTAGATTGATCTAAACACACTTAGAGTGCATCCAAAGAAGTTTGTCCAAACAAATTTAGAGTGCGTCCAAACACGTTTAGAGTGCGTCTAAACACTTTTAGAGTGCATCCAAACATGTTTAGAGT
>NW_010966687.1:0-795 GCF_000463585.1 Tarenaya hassleriana
CCCGTTCTCCTTTTCTAGTAAAAGGAGATTTTGTCATCTTGCCCATCAAACAGGAATCACACGATTCGATTGATTCATAATCAAAAGAATCAAGAAGTCCATCAGAATGAAGCTTCGCTATGCGTTTCTCGTTGATGTGACCAAGTCGACAATGCCAGAGATAGGTCGGGTTTAAGTCGTTCGCCTTAAACTGCTTGGTACTAACATTATAGATCGACCTGTATCCAGATGGTTCATCTTCCAAAATATAAAGACCATTAAACTGGTAACCCTTACCATAGAATAAATTGCCTCTATAAATGGACAGACATTTGTTCTCAATAATAAATCTGAAACCATCTGAGTCTAAGCATGAAATCGATATGATGTTCCTACTGATGGCAGGTACAAAATAACAATCATGCAACTCCAATACAAGGCCAGAAGGTAAAGTCAGATCATAAGTCCCGACGGTCAATGCAACAACTTTTGCTCCATTCCCGACGCGGAGATCTACTTCACCCTTCGCCAATTGTCTACTTCCTCGCAGTCCCTGCACATTTGCACAAATGTGCGAGGCACATCCGGTATCTAATACCCATGATGAAGAAGCATAAGTTGGCCTCTATAACGAAGATACCAGAAGTTGAAGCTTCTGCAAGCTTCTTCTTCCTCTGATCTTCCAGGTAGAGTCTGCAATTTCTGTACCAATGCCCAATGGCATGACAGAAATAACACTCTTCCTTCTTGGGTTTGCACTACAAAAAAATCAGCAAATTCCAACGAATTTTCCAACGGATTTATCCGTTGGAAATT
>NW_010966688.1:0-212 GCF_000463585.1 Tarenaya hassleriana
GAGCGGTTTCGCCGCCGGGGCTGTCTTGGGCCAAAGGAAAGACAGAAAGCTGCACGCCATTTATTATGCGAGTCGGATTTTGGATGATGCACAAGTCAATTACTCCACCACTGAGAAGGAGTTACTCGCTATTGTCTTTGCCTTTGAGAATTTTCGGTCTTACTTGGTCGGGTCGAAGGTGATTGTGTACACCGACCATGCTGCTTTGAGGT
>NW_010966689.1:0-795 GCF_000463585.1 Tarenaya hassleriana
TGACCCAAGACCCCGCGGCCAAACATCTATTAGATATTGTCCGAAACCGTGGCACCCGAAAATTTTGGGAACGGGACGGGGTCGTTTTCTCTCGTGGACGCAGGTTGTACGTACCTAGGGACGAGAAGCTGCGACGGGAGATCCTCAAGGAGTCCCATGACTCGAATTGGGCGGGACATCCCGGGGAGAAACGCACACTTGCACTCTTGGCCGAGAACTACTATTGGCCCAAGATGAAGGATGATGTAGAAGCCTATGTGGAGACTTGCCTCGTTTGCCAACAAGACAAGACCAAACAAAGGCTCCCCGCGGGATTGCTCAAGCCCCTTCCCATCGCCGACCACCCATGGCAATCGGTATCCATGGACTTCATCGTCAATTTACCTAAAGCTAATGGGTTTGGCGCTATTTTTGTGATCGTAGACAGGTTTAGCAAGTATGCTACTTTCATTCCTGTCACAAAGGAATGCCCCGCACAAGAGGCCGCTCAAGCCTTCTTCAAGTACATTGTGAAGTACTGGGGTCTACCACGGTCCATCGTGTCCGACCGAGATGGGAGATTCACAAGCAAGTTTTGGCAAGAGCTCTTCAAGCTCATGGGAACCGAGCTTCGGTTCTCAACAGCCTTCCATCCGGAGACCGATGGCCAAACCGAGAGGATCAATGCCCTCTTGGAACTCTACTTGAGGCACTATGTGAGTGCTCACCAACGAGATTGGGACAAACATCTCGACATGGCCCAATTCTCCCACAACCTACAAAGGAGTGAATCCATTGGTAAGTCACCCTTTGAGG
>NW_010966690.1:0-795 GCF_000463585.1 Tarenaya hassleriana
CAGTACTATCAGGTATCGAAAAATGTGTGAAATAATGTTAAAGTGTTAAAAAGATAGATGAAAAAGGATTAAATGGATTAAAAAAGAATTCTTGTATTGAGAGATTAGTTGGCACCGTTCTCCATGAGAATGGACTCTCCGGGCTCAACCCGAGCTGCTCACTAAACTTTTGCTTAGCCCTCCGTTGTTGAATTTTTCAGATCCCGAGGAGCACGAGTAGCGCACTGTGGACGACGACAACTTTGTGAAGACATCATTTATGTACGGATAATTAATCATGTTTTTGTACGTTTTGGTTTGTGGAACAAGGTTTTGTGTAGAAACGGTGTGTTTAATTGTGTGTTTGGACAAGTGTGGTTTTCAAGAAACGTGTGATGATTTTATTCCGCTGCGTGTTGTATTTTAAAATGATTTTAAATTCCCGTACTTTTGGTTCTATTATGTTTTATCGGTATTCGTCCATGTGGCATATCCTGTTCACGGGATGCGGGATTCGGGTGTCACAACTTTTGGTATCAGAGCAACGTTCTATCTATGGGAAAGAATGACTCATACCCCTAAGGTTTTCACACTGAAAAATGTTTTTCGATAGTCATTTTAAAAGAAAGCTATTTTACAAAATGCCGTACATAATGACGTTCTACTCGTCGTCGTTTGCTAAGTACAACTACGTGATGCAGTGAAATGGCACCACGACGCACTCGGTCAATCACGGGAGACAACAGCGTGCCCAACCATGACCCCCGTACTGATGGGTTCAAGGAGTTCCAAGAAGAGATGAGGAACGAGCTGAGA
>NW_010966691.1:0-222 GCF_000463585.1 Tarenaya hassleriana
AGCTATGGCTAGCAGAATCCGTATGGATTTAAGCATCACGACTGGTGAAAAGGTTTCATCACAGTCTATACCATGAATCTGACGAAAACCTTTCGCGACGAGTCGTGCCTTATGTTGGGTTTCCTGGGATCTCATGAGTGAATCTAATTTCTAAGAGATCGATTCTAGGGTTTGCGCAGCGGATATAAAACAAAAATTTTAATGAAACCCTAGAACCATGCT
>NW_010966691.1:6982-14615 GCF_000463585.1 Tarenaya hassleriana
AATGAAAACCATCAGAATCCAAACATGAAATCGAAATAATATTCCTGCTAATTGTAGGTACAAAATAACAATCATGTAATTCTAACATAAGTCCAGAAGGTAAAGTAAGATCATAAGTCCTGACGGTCAACGCAGCAACTCTTGCTCCATTTCCGACGCGGAGATCCACTTCTCCCTTTGCCAGCTGCCTACTTCTTCTCAGGCTCTGCACATTTCCACAAATGTGTGAGGCACATTCGGTATCTAATACCCAAGATGTAGAAGTAAACAAGTTAGCTTCTATAACGAAGATACTTGAAGATGAAGCTTCTGCAAGCTTCTTCTTCTTCTGATCTTCCAGGTAGAGTTTGCAGTTTCTGCGCCAATGCCCAATGGCATGGCAGAAATGTCACTCTCCCTTCTCAGCCTTAGACTTAGGCTCGGCGGCAACAATTACCGTCTTGCCCTTGCCTTTCTTGTTCTTGGAACGCTTCCTTTTGTTGGAACTCTTTCCAACTACTAGGACACTTTTCTCGACTTTGATGTTCTGCTCGGTCGATCGCAACATCCCATGTAGTTCGGTCAAGTCCTTCTCCATCCCGTGCATGTTATAGTTCATGACAAACTGGTCAAAACTATCTGGCAGGGATTGAAGAACTAGGTCTACAGCCAATTCACGACTAACATCCAACCCTAGTCTGTCAAGATCCTCTAGATAACCCTTCATCTTGAGGATATGAGTACTCACGGGTGAACCATTGGTCATCTTACAGTTGACCAGGTTCTTAAGGACGTTAAATCGTTCGACCCTTGCCTGTTCCTCGAACATAGTCCTGAGATGCTCGATCATCTCGAAGGCATCAGTTCCTTCGAGTTGTTTCTGCAACTCAGCCGACATTGATCCGAGCATCAGGCAGGTCACGTCCAGGTTGTCATTGATGTGCTTATGGTAAGCATCTCTGACAGCCCTGGGGGCATTGGCCGCTGGTTCATCCTCAGGAACAGCTTCTTCCAGCACGTAGAGCTTCCGCTCATGCCTGAGAACAATTCTCAGGTTGCGGTACCCGTCGAGAAAGTTTCCACCAGTGAGTCTCTCCCGATCCAGAATGGATCGCATGGAGAGATTAGCCAGATTACCTGCAGCAGTCATATTCTACAGAAAAAGACAAAACAAAAGACATAAAACATGCAAGTCGCTTAGTACACATACTAACACAGATAATAGATGCAATATGACAAGCTCCCACTAAGAAAAACACCCTCAACGAGTTTCTAAGTGAGGTAGGATCCATATTTCACATGCTTTTGAGTCAGCTAGGGCATGACGGTCAAAAACATGCTATTTAGGTAGACAACACATTGTCAATCATATCCTATGCGATTGCTAGATGAGTATGGGATAGTGATACGCTATCACTGCATGTTCCTCATCCCATCCTTACCATCAGGTCCAAGTCCGACTTGATAACCCAATTCAAGCTCAACCATATTCGAGCTATGAGAATCACGATTTCTCCATACTGCCTCACCAAGATAATCAGGCACGCTCAGCTAGGGCATGACCCGTAACCATGACGATCGAGGCCTTGACAGTTGCTCTACTAATAGGCGGTAATAGCTTGAGATTAATCATGAGGAAGAGGACAAAATTTCGGATTTGAGAAGTGTCTGAGGTCCAGTTCGGAGCTGACCAGAATCCGTTTTCAGAGAAATTCTGAGCTTGGTCAGCTTCTCTGGTCCGACGCTGACCAGATTTGGTCAACCCCGGACCAACTCAGTCTGTTTCTCCTGCTCCGAGCTGAACAGGAATCGGACAGTTCGAAAATTGAGCTTGGTCCGGGGCTGACCAAACTTGATCAGCTCCGGACCAACTCAGTCCATTTCCTTGGTCCGGCTGACCTGGAATCGGAGCGCAGACTATCTGGTCTTGGTCCGGGGCTGACCAAACTTGGTCAGCTCCGGACCAACTCGGCCCTTTTCCTTGGTCAGTCCGTCGGTCTTCGTCTCGGACCCGTGTTGTTCTCGCCTGGTCCGCCAGACCAACTCTTGGTCCGGGGCTGACCAGCGAGAACTTTGGTCCTCCTGACCAAACACGCGGTCTGGAATCTGATCTGTCTGCTGGTCCGGCTGACCAACTCTTGGTCCGGCTGACCGCGGACAAATCAGATTCGGAATAGATTTTTCGGGCTTCGAAATTAGGGTTTTATCCCGGTTTCGACGCACCGTTAACCCGTCCCAAACTCCATACCATCCATGCATCATTCAACAATCACAAATATCATTAAACATGCATAGATTCAATGATTACATGCAATTTAACGATTAAATCATGCAATCATGCAACAGGCACGGCGATATACGGCGAACCAGGCTCTGATACCACTGTTGGGTTATCTACGGGTTTCTAGAATGCGATCATATCGATCTAGGGTTTGGTTTACTAGGTTTCATGCAGCAGAAGAAAGATCTAAACCTAGTCAAACGTCACACGCAACCAAACTCGCAAAACCCGAAAGATCGTGTACATCACCGAGGGAATTGTTACTTACCTCGTTCTCGATGAGACTTGAAGTTTATTTCGATCCGGGGCCTGTTCTAAATCACCTAGGACTGAAAGTACAGCTCCTCTACACGTATCCACACCGACGGGAAGGATTCCAAACGATTTGGAACGAATCTGCTAGGATTAGTGAAGAAAAAGGGTAACTCAAGAGACGAGATCCAATCCCGGGACAATAGAAATCCAAGAGAACAGGTTCTCTAGGGTTCTAGGATGTTTCTCTGAGTTTTACGTCGGCTCTATCTTAAGTCTAGACATCTCAGGTGTGAGGATCCATAAACGAACCGCTGTATGAGATTCAAGTCATGACTCTGTCCATGTGACAATCTCATGCGGGTCATCCAGTCACTCGTTCACAACGAGTACCCATGATTGCGATCTACATCCAATGCGTTGATCACACCTCATGCTAGTCTTGATTCAACATTGTTCCCACAATGATGCATGACTAGGGAGTTTAGAATCATTCTCTAATGATTCAAGGATGCCGAAATACAACAAACATGCTAATCGTATAACGGATAAATAATGCATTCATAAATCAATGAATCAATACAAAGTAAAATATCATATCATGGATCATCCTAGAGCATTACAACCAACAGGCACGTCACATGGAAAATTTTGCCATGTCAGTATGTCACATCAGATTTTTAAAAAAATACAAAAAATCCAAAAAATTACCAAAAACATAAAAATAAAATAAAAATAAAAAGTAAAAAATACACATATATACATATATATTCATATCTATATACAAATACAAATATAAACATACATACTCCTATATATGTATATATACTTGTATATTTTTTATTATGTATATATATATACCTTGGAGTATTTACGTTTATATTTGTATTTGTATGTGGATATATATATATTATTTTATATGTATGTACATATATATATATACATATATATATATACATACATATATACGTGTATATGTTTTATATATATGTATATGTATATATATAAATATACTTGTATGTATGTATGTATATATATTGGTATAAATGCATGTATATATATGTATATTTTTTATTTGATATATATAGATATATATATACATAGGAGTATTTATGTTTATATTTGTATTTGTATGTGGATATATATATATATATATATTATTTTGTATGTATGTACATATATATACATATGTATATATACATACATATATACGTGTATATGTATTTATATATATACGTGTATATATATAAATATACTTGTATGTATGTATATATATTGGTATAAATGCATGTATATATGTGTATATTTTTTATTTGATATATATAGACATATATATACATAGGAGTATTTATGTTTATATTTGTATTTGTATGTGGATATGAATATATATATATATATATATTATTATTATATGTATGTATATATATGCATATATATATACACATATATACGTGTATATGTATTTATATATGTGTATGTGTATATATATAAATATATTTATTTGTATGTATATGTATATATATTTGTATAGATGTTAGTATATATATATGTGTATATGTTTTATTTTGTATATATATAGATATATTTTTATATAGGAATATATATATTTATATTTGTATTTGTATATAGATATGAATATATTTGTAGGAGTATATATATATTTTAAATAGAAGTATATAGATTTTTATATAGGAGCATATATATATTTTTTAAATTTTTTCAAAATTTTTCGTATTTTCTCTGATTTTTTTAAAATCTGGCATGTTGACATGGCAAAATTTTCCATGTGGCGTGCCATGTCAGACGCCACGTGGCATGCCACGTCATCAGTTAACGGACATTTAACACCCAATTCGGATTGTGTAGGAAATTGCAGTTAAATTGGATAGTTCGTGTATCAATTTGGCACATTTGATAATTTGGTGTAGTTTTTTGTCAAATTAAAAGTTCGTGTAGAAAAAAGTCACATTTTAAACAGTTCCAGTAGGAAAATGTCATTTTCTCATGATTTTAATGTTTCCGATTCTTTTAATGTGACGAAATCTTTTCAAGAGGGAGGAAATGATGAGGACATCCCGGAGCTTGGAACAGGAACAGAGCTAGAAGTGGAGCTAGGAGCGGAACCGGAGCTCGGAGCGGGAATGGAGCCGGAACTTGAAGATCCAAGGATTGAGCCCACACGTCCCGTTCGCATGGATCCTCCGATCACTCGATCCAAGACACGGACACTTCGACAACAACTCAATACCTTCGTGTCTCGTGTCGTGTCTGAACTCACGCTCGAACGCGCGTGCTCGTCCTCGGCCGAATCCTCCACGGCTTGTCATATGCTTGTGTGCAAAGAAGAGAACACTTAGGATGCAAGCTACTCAAAGGAAGCTTCTTGGAACCCAAGTTATCTTCCAACAGCTAGTATCTCCCCACCTACTTCATTAATGGTACGAGAATTGTTGAAGCTTTGCATGTTGAGTTGTCTTTAATTTCTAGTTGCTAGTATCATTTATTTAAAACCCATTGATGAGGACATCGGACCTAGCAGCTTGGAGGAGGACGGGAGCATAACGGAAGGAGCTCTTGAAGACGGGAGCTTAACGGAAGGAGCTCTTGAGGACGTTGAAGGCTTGGCCTCTCAGATGCCAAGAGACATGCCGAGTGATCACGACGTTACACGATCATTCGAAGCCGCAGGAACAGGATGTGACGTGCACAACACGAAGGCTCCCCGAGCAAGTCATAGAGTCGAGCCTCCACTTACTCGTGCTAGAGCTCGAGCACTTCGTGTCACACTTACCGAAGCCGTCACCAAAGTTCTCCACGGATCCCGGGTTCACGATAACGATGATACTTCGTTTTTCGGACGAAGCTCGACCCGGAGCTTTCTCACACTTGAAGTTGTCGATGTCCAAGCCTAAGATGCAGCCCATGGGCCTTTCTCATCAGCCCACTCGGCCCATTAAAGAAGTTGCAATAGCCATATTTTGTCAACTACTTCATTTAATGACAATTAGGCTCCTATCCTTGCATGTTAGCTAGCATTTAATGTATTATTTTCACTTAAACTCTTTTAAAACACTTGTAATGCATCATGAACGAAGCTAAGTTTGATTATTGAAGTTTTCTTTTGAGAAATCGCTCTCTTTGGCTGGTTCGTCCGCCCCTATTCACGTGGTTCGCCGATTTGTCTAGCAGCCCCGTGGTTGGCCGGCGTCGGTGTGTCCGCCAGTCATCCTTGAGCTCGGTGTGGAAATTGTTTCCCCATAAACCCACTTCGATTATTCCCCGTTCATCCGTGAATTCGAGAGCCACTCACCGTGAGCCGGTGATTGCGGTTGAACCTCCTGCCCATTCCCCTCTGTGCATACATCATTGTGGTATCAGAGCTTGCTCGAGCCATAGGACGTTCCCCGGGTGAGATCTATCCTTTATCAATTTATGTTTTGTCATTTGATTCGGTCCCATCGGAAACCCGAAAACAATTCTGCGTGTTGCGGCTTGTACGTCGACGAGAAATCTGATTTCGTGTTGCATTGTTTGCAGATTGTAAGCGAGGAAGAGAGATCAAGTTCCTACAGTCGGAAACACAGCTACAATCCGGGTGAGATCCCTCCTTGATCGATCTTGATTGTTTGCTTCGTGATTCACGAAATCTGTGCGTGTTCGTGAACTATTCGTCTTCCGAAAATCTGGTTTGTTATCCGTTGTTGTGTGACGTGTTGGACAGATTGCGTGACGGTTATTGTGGAACTCTTGCACGTTTGTGTGTGATTAGAACCGAACTATCTGTACCCGCAAGTGACTCATGTACCCAGTAGAAATCTGCACGTTCGTTAAGAAAAATCTGTTCTAGTGAGCGTTGTATGCGAAACCGTTGATTGAAAACGCACGTTCGTTGTTCGTCTTGCTTGCACGATCCCATTGCGAGGTTGCTGTCTGTTTGGTTAGTGCATCCCGTTGTACGCTGAGTGTGAAACGTGTTGCTTGCTGTTATCTCGTCTCACACGTCGATTCGATCTTTCGCGCGTTTGCACGTCCATCTACTTGCACGTCGTTGCTTTGCACGTTGATTGTGTACCCCTGCACGTGAGTAAGAATATACGTACAGATTGCACGTTGCGTGATTGCCCGTTGACAACCCCGTGATTGTGTGATTACTCGTCTATCATTTCCGCATTTGCACGTTGATTGTGGATCCATTTGAGTGTTTTGCGCGTTATTTGCATTGTGCGAGATTTGAGCGAAACATGAGTGCCAACGACGCCACCAACGAGGGTGAGAACGTAGGGTCTTCTAGTAACACCGAGGTATTTCGAGCCCTCCAAAAAATGATGGATCGACTAGCTAGGCTAGAAGAATCACGACTGCAAAACCAACCCGCTCGAGAAACCGCACATCATAACCGAGAACCTGTTGCCTGTCCTATACCAAACCGAGAACATAGCCCCGAAATCCATAGTGGGGATGAGACCGAGATAGGACCCTGTAGGAGGCAGCGAGAGAGAGAGCGGTAGAAAACATAAGAGACCGTGACCCGTACCCTAGACATGAAGCCCCTAGGAACCGTGAGAGATTAACCGAGGAAGGGACGGATTACGACGAATCCCCCTAGAGCCTATAGACACTGAGACAGGATAGATGCCAAGGGTTCCGATTACGATGAGCCACCTAGGAGACGAGCCCAACCGAGACCGAGAGTTAGGGCCAACCGTAGGCAAGAGGCAAACGATGACTTAGACGATCCTTATCTAGAACAGCCCCGTGCTTATCGCGGATCAACCGAGCTCAAGCTCAAGCCTCCCCTCTTCCTAGGTAAAGTAGATCCCGAGGCGTATCTCGATTGGGAGCGACGGATGGATAACATTTTCGATTGGCCGAAAATGCCCTCACTTGGTGGGATCGTGAGGTTAATGAACGTAGGCGAGGCCATTACGCTCAGGTCGAAACGTGGCGTGAGATGAAAAATCTCATGCGAAAGCGTTTCGTACCCCCTCATTTCCATAGAGATCTTCAACGAAGGTATAGGCGGCTAGCGCAAGGATCTAGATCGGTTGACGAATATTACGAGGAGTTCGAACGTATTAGGAGCCGACTAGAGCTAGACGAGGACGAAGAAACGGTTATGGC
>NW_010966691.1:15232-17394 GCF_000463585.1 Tarenaya hassleriana
ATGGTAAAGAAGTTAGACCTACCCACTGAGAAACATCCGCATCCATATAAGCTGCAATGGCTTAATAACAGCGGAGAGATAAAGGTGACCGAAAGGGTCAAGATCCCGTTCAGCATAGGTAAGTACCGCGATGAGGTCATCTGTGACGTCGTCCCTATGCAAGCCGGCCACATTCTGCTTGGTAGGCCTTGGCAATTTGATCGGGAAGTGAAACACGATGGTCGAGCCAATCAATACTCTTTCGTACATGACAAGCGAAAAATTGTGCTCGCACCTCTAAGTCCATCTCAAGTTCACGAGATGCAACTCAAACTAGCCAAAGAACCCGAGCCAAAGAAAGAGAACTTCTATGTTAAGGCTAGTCAGGTGATGCGTGCTGTTCGCCAAGAATAGCCGGTGTTGCTCTTGGTATTCAAGGACCAATTGAGCTTCCGTACGGAGACACAGACCCTTAGTCCCGCTATTAGCCGGCTCCTGGAGCGCTATAGCGATGTATTTCCGGATAAAATTTCGGCGGGACTACCACCTATACGCGGGATCGAACATCAGATCGATCTAGTGCCAGGAGCACCTTTGCCAAACCGACCCGCGTACCGGATGAACCCCGAAGAGACTAAAGAGCTCGAAAAACAAGTCCAAGAGCTACTAAGTAAGGGTTATATCCGAGAGAGCCTCAGTCCTTGTGCAGTCCCTGTACAACTGGTACCGAAAAAGGACGGGACTTGGAGAATGTGTGTGGATTGCCGTGCGATCAACAACATCACGGTTAAATACCGGCATCCCATACCCCGACTTAATGACATGCTCGATGAGCTAAGCGAAGCCACGATCTTTTCAAAGATCGACCTTAAGGGTGGCTACCATCAAGTTAGGATGAAAGAAGGCGATGAATGGAAAACCGCCTTCAAGACCAAACAAGGTCTTTATGAGTGGCTCGTTATGCCATTCGGGCTCACGAACGCCCCAAGCACTTTCATGCGGCTCATGAACCAGGTTCTAAGAGCCTATATTGGAAAGTTCGTGGTGGTCTACTTTGACGACATTCTCATCTATAGTCAAGGTGAAAGAGACCATATCTCGCACTTAGAGCAAGTAATGACCACTCTCCGAAAGGAAAGTCTCTATGCCAACTTTAAGAAATGCTCGTTCTGCACAGACGAGTTAGTCTTTCTAGGCTTTGTGGTCAGCTCTCAAGGGCTGCGAGTTGACGGTGAAAAGATCAAGGCCATTCAGGAGTGGCCGACACCATCTACTATCGGACATGTGCGGAGCTTTCTCGGCCTTGCTAGTTTCTATCGTCGATTTGTCCGAGATTTCAGCAGTATTGCTGCACCCCTTACCGCGGTCACTAAGAAAGACGTGGTCTTTGAATGGGGCAAGGCTCAAGAGCGTGCTTTTTCCGCTCTCAAAAATAGCCTCACTACCGCACCGGTCTTAGTTCTTCCGAACTTTGACAAAACTTTTGAGATAGAGTGCGATGCCTCCGGGATTGGCATTGGAGCCGTCCTTATGTAGGAGAAGAGGCCCGTGGTCTACTTTAGCGAGAAGCTCAGTGGAGCTACGCTAAATTATCCGACATACGACAAAGAGCTTTACGCTCTCGTACGAGCACTTGAGACCTGGCAGCACTATCTGCTTGCTAAGGAATTCGTCGTTCATTCGGATCATGAGACCCTTAAACACCTCAAGGGTCAAACCGTGCTCAAGCGCAGACACGGTAAGTGGCTTGAGTTCATCGAGACATTTCCCTACCTCATTAAGTACAAAAAGGGAAAGGAAAACGTCGTAGCTGACGCATTGTCTCGACGCTATGCATTGCTGGCAGTCATGGAAGCAAGGATGCTTGGAGTTGAGTTCCTCAAAGAACAATATGTGACTGACCCGGATTTCGGAACCATCATTGAGGAGTGTAGTCGCGGAACCTACGGCCCATTCTATACTCATGATGGATATCTATTCCGAGAAAAACGTCTATGTATCCCACAAGGGTCGATGCGAGATGTGATACTCTGCGAAGCGCATGGAGGCGCACTTGCTGGTCATTTCGGAGTAGATAAAACGCTGGCCATTGTACAAGAACACTTCTTTTGGCCCCATCTCAAGAAAGACGTTCAGAGGTTTTGTGCTAAGTGTATCGAGTGCCATAAGGCAAAGTCTCGAGT
>NW_010966691.1:17750-19300 GCF_000463585.1 Tarenaya hassleriana
GGAAATGAGTCGGCACTAAGCTCGTTTTTTCGACCACTTGTCATCCGCAGACGGATGGGCAGACCGAAGTAGTCAATCGGACATTGTCTACACTTTTGAGAGCTACTATCGGGAAACACCTAGGAGGCTGGGTTGAGTGTATACCGCATATCGAGTTTGCTTACAACAGGGCTGTCCACTCGGCCACTAAACACTCCCCATTTGAGATAGTCTACGGATTCAATCCGATCACTCCACTTGATCTCATACCCCTCTCGAGCGATGGATTGACGAACCTGGACGGCGAAAGGAAAGTCGAGTTCGTTAAGCAACTCCATAAGAAGGTTCGGGAAAACATTGCTCATAAGACTGAGCAATATACTCGCCAAGCGAACAAAGGATGTAAGGATGTCCAATTCAACGAAGGCGAGTGGGTGTGGCTACATCTCCGACCCGAGCGATTCCCGGATAAACGCAAGTCCAAGCTGAACCCTCGAGCTGACGGACCATTTCGCATAAGTGAGAAGATCAACGACAACGCCTACCGTCTTGAGCTACCAGGTGAGTATACTGTATCTAATGCTTTTAATGTTACTGACTTATCTCGTTTTGATGCAGGTTACGATATTTTGAGGACGAAATCTTCTCAAGGGGGAGGGCATGATGAGGACATCGGACCTAGCAGCTTGGAGGAGGACGGGAGCATAACGGAAGGAGATCTTGAAGACGGGAGCTTAACGGAAGGAACTCTTGAGGATTTTGAAGGCTTGGCCTCTCAGATGCCAAGAGACATGCTGAGTGATCACGACGTTACACGATCATTCGAAGCCGCAGGAACAGGATGTGACGTGCACAACACGAAGGCTCCCCGAGCAAGTCATAGAGCCGAGCATCCACTTACTCGTGCTAGAGCTCGAGCACTTTGTGTCACGCTTACCGAAGCCATCACCAAAGTTCTCCACGGATCCCGGGTTCACGATAACGATGATACTTCGTTTTTCGGACAAAGCTCGACCCGGAACTTTCTCACACTTGAAGTTGTCGATGTCTAAGCCTAAGATGCAGCCCATGGGCCTTTCTCATCAGCCCACTCGGCCAATTAAAGAAGTTGCAACAACCATATTTTGTCAACTACTTCATTTAATGACAATTAGGCTCCTATCCTTGCATGTTAGCTAGCATTTAATGTATTGTTTTCACTTAAACTCTTTTAAAACACTTGTAATGCATCATGAACGAAGCTAAGTTTGATTATTGAAGTTTTCTTTTGAGAAATCTCTCTCTTTGGCTGGTTCGTCCGCCCCTATTCACGTGGTTCGCCGGTTTGTCTAGCAGCCCCGTTGTTGGCCGTCGTCGGTGTGTCCGCCGGTCATCCTTGAGCTCGTGGTCTGTCCGAGGAAGCCTTCGTTCATCTCCATCCCCTTGAAATGATTCCGAATTCGAGAGCCATTCCTGTGAGCCGGTGATCGAAATCGTTTCCCCGTAAACCCACTTCGATTATTCCCCGTTCATCCGTGAATTCGAGAGCCACTCACCGTGAGCCGGTGATTGCGGTTGAACCTCCTGCCCAT
>NW_010966691.1:20183-20462 GCF_000463585.1 Tarenaya hassleriana
GCCCTGAAAACTCCTTTTCATGCTCGTTTCGGTCAAATCTCGTTTCCATTCTTCGTATTCTTCACGTATAAGTCCATCCATATTGGTGTGTGACCCTGTAGGCCCATTCTAAGTTGTAGTGAATTTAGGAACTTTTCCCGAATCACAAGTCATGGTTAGCCTCTAGCAAGACGCCATGACCACCCATTTAGAATTGAGTTAGAGGTGATCTAACCAAGGCATTAACAGCTCGAATTCTGACCCTTTGTCTCACGATATCATAAGTTGAACAAGGGCATG
>NW_010966691.1:20820-23174 GCF_000463585.1 Tarenaya hassleriana
TTTTCATAGTCCGACTTTCACGAGAGGGCCCAGCGATATCTCTCCTATTGAGGAGGTGATAAGTCCCATATTGCATGTCTATTATCTCCATATGATTCGTGAACGTATCTGATCAACGCCTTTATGATCATCCGGTTAAAGACGACGTTTGACGCAGTCAAGACACGCCACTCCTCATATCAGATACTCTAGACATCTCAGGTCTGAGGATCCAAGAATGAACCGCTTTATGAGATTCAAGTCATGACTCTGTCCATGTGACAATCTCATGCGGGTCATCCAGTCACTCGTTCACAACGAGTACCCATGATTGTGACATGCATTCAATGCATCGATCACACCTCATGCTAGTCTTAATTCATCATTGTTCCCACAATGATAACTGACCAGGGTGTTTAGAATCATTCTGTAATGATTCAAGGATACCGTAATATAACAAACATGCCAATCATATAACGGGAATGTAATGCATTCATAAACCAATGAATCAATACAAAGTCAAAATGTCATATTACGGATTATCCTAGAGCATTACAACCAACAATCTCCCACTATGCTCTATGATCTATCCTACAAGCATCTAATCCCCATACCCCTAACATGACCATCATGTTTTGACGAAGGGAGAGGCTTCGTCAATGGGTCGGCAATATTATCATCTGTCGACACTCTGCTTATCTTCACGTCTCCTCTGTCGATGATTTCTCTGATCAAGTGAAATCGCCTGAGTATGTGTTTGGATCTCTGGTGTGACCGGGGTTCCTTAGCTTGTGCAATCGCACCATTGTTGTCACAATACAACTGGATGGGATCTGCAATGCTAGGAATGATGCCCAGGTCTCCCACGAATTTTCTGATCCAAACAGCTTCCTTAGCTAGCTGCATCCGATGCTGCTATGTACTCGGCTTCTGTAGTCGAATCTGCCACGGTTGGCTGTTTGGAACTCTTCCAACTGATAGCCCCACCGTTCAGGCAGAAAACATAACCTGACTGCGATCTGAAGTCATCTCTATCGGTTTGGAAACTAGCATCGGTATAACCACTTATAGCGAGCTCGTCTTCCAATCCGCCATACACTAAGAACAAATCCTTAATCCTTCTCAAGTATTTAAGGATGTTCTTGACCGCAATCCAATGAGCCTCACCTGGTGTAGATTGATATCTACTAGTCATGCTCAATGCATATGATACATCTGGACGAGTACACAACATGGCATACATGATGGATCCAATTGCCGAGGCATATGGAATCCTACTCATGCGCTCTTGCTCATCCTGTGTCTTTGGACACTGAGTCTTGCTAAGAGCAATGTCATGTCTCATTGGCAAGGCACCCCTCTTGGAGTCTTGCATCTTGAACCGATTCAAGACCTTGTCAATGTATGTACTCTGACTTAGACCAAGCAGCCTTCTCGATCTATCTCTATAGATCTTGATGCCTAGAATGTAGGCGGCTTCTCCTAAGTCTTTCATCGAAAAGACCGATCCTAGCCAGGATTTTACTCCTTGCAAGGTAGTAATGTCATTTCCGATGAGCAATATATCATCTACATAAAGTACAAGGAAGACTACTGCGCTCCCTCTGATCTTCTTGTAAACGCATGGCTCATCTTCGTTTTGCAGGAAGCCAAACGTTTTGACTGCCTCGTCAAATCGAAGATTCCAGCTCCTCGAAGCCTGCTTCAGTCCATAAATGGATCTCTGAAGTTTGCATACTTTCCGTGGACTCTTAGGATCGACAAAGCCCTCGGGTTGTGTCATGTACACATCCTCGAGCAGATTCCCGTTAAGGAACGCGGTCTTGACGTCCATCTGCCATATCTCGTAGTCATAATACGCAGCTATGGCTAGCAGAATCCGTATGGATTTAAGCATCACGACTGGTGAAAAGGTTTCATCATAGTCTATACCATGAATCTGACGAAAACCTTTCGCGACGAGTCGTGCCTTATTGGTATGCACGTTGCCATCCATGTCAGTTTTCTTCTTGAAAACCCACTTGCATCCAATGGTCTTAATACCATTGAACGGATCGACCAAAGTCCACACTTTGTTGTCGCACATGGATTGCATCTTAGACTCCATGGCCTTTCGCGACGAGTCGTGCCTTATTGGTATGCACGATGCCATCCATGTCAGTTTTCTTCTTGAAAACCCACTTGCATCCAATGGTCTTAATACCATTGAACGGATCGACCAAAGTCCACACTTTGTTGTCGCACATGGATTGCATCTTAGACTCCATGGCCTGTTGCCATTTCTCGGAATCGAAACTCGCCACAGCCTCTGAATACGACGTAGGCTCGTCATGTTCTAACAACATGAGTTCGTCGTTTCCAGTCACAAGAAAACC
>NW_010966691.1:25933-26843 GCF_000463585.1 Tarenaya hassleriana
CCATGACGATCGAGGCCTTGACAGTTGCTCTACTAATGGGCGGTAATAGCTTGAGATTAATCATGAGGAAGAGGACAAAATTTCGGACTTGAGAAGTGTCTGAGGTCCAGTCCGGAGCTGACCAGAATCTGGTCCGCCGGACTGCCCTGGTCAGCTTCTCTGGTCCGCCGTTCTGTCCGTTTTCGGAGAAATTCTGAGCTTGGTCCGGAGCTGACCAGATTTCAGCTCTGGACCAACTCAGTCTATTTCTCCTGCTCCGAGCTGACCAGGCAGACGGACTCAGTTCGAAAACTGAGCTTGGTCCGGCTGACCTGGAATCGGAGCGCAGACTATCTGATCTTGGTCCGGGGCTGACCAAACTTGGTCAGCTCCGGACCAACTCGGTCCTTTTCCTTGGTCAGTCCGCCGGTCTTCGTCTCGGACCCGTGTTGTTCTCGCCTGGTCCGCCGGACCAACTCTTGGTCCGGGGCTGACCAGCGAGAACTTTGGTCCTCCTGACCAAACACGCGGTCCGGAATCTGATCTGTCTGCTGGTCCGGCAGACCAACTCTTGGTCCGGCTGACCGCGGACAAATCAGATTCGGAACAGATTTTTCGAGCTTCGAAAATTAGGGTTTTGTCCCGGTTTCGACGCACCGTTAACCTGTCCCAGACTCCATACCATCCATGCATCATTCAACAATCACAAATATCATTAAACATGCATAGATTCAATGATTACATACAATTTAACGATTAAATCATGCAATCATGCAACAGGCACGGCGATATACAGAGAACCAGGCTCTGATACCACTGTTGAGGTTATCTACGGGTTACTAGCATGCGATCATATCGATCTAGGGTTTGGTTTACTAGGTTTCATGCAGCGGAAGAAAGATCTAAACCTAGTCAAACGTCATACGCAACA
>NW_010966691.1:27788-40526 GCF_000463585.1 Tarenaya hassleriana
CCCTCTTCACGTGGTTCGCCGGTTTGTCTAGCAGCCCCGTTGTTGGCTGTCGTCGGTGTGTCCGCCGGTCATCCTTGAGCTCGTGTGTCCGACTCTTCTCCTTGGTCTGTCCAAGGAAGCCTTCGTTCATCTCTATCTCCTTGAAACGATTCCGAATTCGAGAGCCACTCCCGTGAGCCGGTGATCGAAATTGTTTCCCCATAAACCCACTTCGATTATTCCCCGTTCATCCGTGAATTCGAGAGCCACTCACCGTGAGCCGGTGATTGCGGTTGAACCTCCTGCCCATCCTCCTCTGTGCGTACATCATTTTGGTATCAGAGCTTGCTCGAGCCATAGGACGTTCCCCGGGTGAGATCTATCCTTTTATAATTTCTGTTTTATCATTTGTTCGAGTTTCCTTGAAAAAGCCGAAAACAATTTCACCAAAAACATCCCAAAATCTGATTTCGTGTTGCATTGTTTGCAGATTGTAGTCGAGGAAGAGAGATCAAGTTCCTATAGTCGGAAACACAGCTACAATCCGGGTGAGATCCCTCCTTGATCGATCTCGATTGTTTGCTTTGTGATTCACGAAATCTATGCGTGTTCGTGAACTATTCGTCTTCCGAAAATCTGGTTTGTTATCCGTTGTTGTGTGACGTGTTGGACAGATTGTGTGACTCTTATTGTGGAACTCTTGCACGTTTGTGTGTGATTAGAACCGAACTATCTGTACCCACAAGTGACTCATGTACCCGGTAGAAATCTACACGTTCGTTAAGAAAAATCTGTTCTAGTGAGCGTTGTATGCGAAACCGTTGATTGAAAGCGCACGTTCGTTGTTCGTCTTGCTTGCACGATCCCATTGCGAGGTTGCTGTCTGTTTGGTTAGTGCATCCCGTTGTACGCTGAGTGTGAAACGTGTTGCTTGCTGTTATCCCGTCTCACACGTCGATTCGATCTTTCGCACGGTTGCACGTCCATCTACTTGCACGTCGTGATCGATTGTTGCTTTGCACGTTGATTGTGTACCCCTGCACGTGAGTAAGAATATACGTACAGATTGCACGTTGCGTGATTGGCCGTTGACTCGTCTATCATTTCCCGTGATTGTGTGATTACTCGTCTATCATTTCCGCATTAGCACGTTGATTGTGGATCCATTTGAGTGTTTTGCGCGTTATTTGCATTGTGCGAGATTTGAGCGAAACATGAGTGCCAACGATGCCACCAACGAGGGTGAGAACGTAGGGTCTTCTAGTAACACCGAGGTATTCCGAGCCCTCCAATAAATGATGGATCGAATAGCTAGGCTAGAAGAATCACGACCGCAAAACCAACCCGCTCGAGAAACCGCACATAATAACCGAGAACCCGTTGCCCGTCCTATACCAAACCGAGAACCCGTTGCCCGTCCTATACCAAACCGAGAACATAGCCCCGAAATCCGTAGTGGAGATGAGAGCGAGATAGGACCCCGTAGGAGGCAGCGAGAGAGAGCGGTACAAAACATAAGAGACCGTGACCCGTACCCTAGACATGAAGCCCCTAGGAACCGTGAGAGATTAACCGAGGAAGGGACGGATTACGACGAACCCCCTAGAGCCTATAGACACAGAGACAGGATAGATGCCGAGGGTTCCGATTACGATGAGCCACCTAGGAGACGAGCCCAACCGAGACCGAGAGTTAGGGCCAACCGTAGGCAAGAGGCAAACGATGACTTAGACGATCCTTATCTAGAACAGCCCCGTGCTTATCGCGGATCAACCGAGCTCAAGCTCAAGCCTCCCCTCTTCCTAGGTAAAGTAGATCCCGAGGCGTATCTCGATTGGGAGCGATGGATGGATAACATTTTCGAGTGTTATTACTATTCGGAGCGTAAGAAGGTGCAATATGCTGCCGCCCATTTTCGACGGATGGATAACATTTTTGCTTGATCAATTTCGAACTAAGTCTTTGAGACTCTTCTCCACATCATTTTCGTGTCGAGACAAGCTTGGTTGGTCCGACCCACCCTCTTGGTTCGTCCGAGAATCACTTTGGTCCATCCAAAGTTGTATTTGGTCTGTCCGAATACGCCCTTATCCCTTCGCCATCCACCCTTTCATTCGGAATTGAGTTCGAGAGTCCACTTGGACGAGTGATTGATTTCGAACCCCCTTTCATCTCTATCTCGCCCATCTCTATCACCGAGCATCTCTTCCGCTAAGCTAGCCGAGGCGTGTATCAGAGGGACCCGTGGTATGCTGATTTTGTGAAGTTCATTGTTAGCGGATATATACCTCACGAGTTGGATTACAATGGGAAGAAGAGGTTCTTCAGAGACATCAAGGATTACCTTTGGGGAGAGCCTTACCTCTTCAAGAGAGGCAAGGATGGCCTCTTTAGGAGATGTGTACCCGAAGAGGAAGTTCGGAGTGTGATTCATCATTGTCACTTTTCGGACTATGCTGGCCATTTTGGAGCATCGAAGACCTCAGCTAAAATTCTTCAAGCCGGGTGATGCGCACGCACCGAGTCTTATATTTAGTACCCAATTCGTACCACTATCCGCAAGTATACGGTAGTTGTAGTACCGGGGTCGAACACGAGGACTAGGATGTATTAGTCTATCTCTAAGCTAGATTAGGTGGTCCAATAAAAATGTGGGTTGTGGCAAGTGTCGGAATACGAGAAAGCAATTAAAATTAACGGTTTGTAAACGATGGTTTGAAGCGTTGTAGGTTCGGGATCCCTCAAGAATCGCATGGACGGTTAGTGATGCTACAATGCCTATAGGTTTATCTTCCAATTGGGGGTTTCAAGCACT
This sequence comes from Tarenaya hassleriana, assembly GCF_000463585.1. Classification (NCBI taxonomy): domain Eukaryota; kingdom Viridiplantae; phylum Streptophyta; class Magnoliopsida; order Brassicales; family Cleomaceae; genus Tarenaya; species Tarenaya hassleriana. The sequence continues at coordinate 30,583 of NW_010966691.1, forward strand.
TCCTCTAGATTTTGTCTCTCCCGAGCTTAAACTCACTACCTAGAGAATCGATTCACCCATTTCCCAATGATCCAAATGATCTCTAGATGCATTAATGTACCCCATCATGAACCCTAAGCAAGCTAAGCCATCTCCCAATGTGAATAACTCACTCATTTGACATTTGGTTCCAAACATCATTCCCATATCCCAATGATCAATGTGTTCTATGGTCATATCGATTATGGTTTCATCCAAATCAATAGCATTAAGCACAAAACATCAAACCAATGGAAGAAAACTCAAAAGCATCATATCTAGAGGTTCAAAACAGAAAACAAAAGGGGAGAACATAGAAAAGGAGAAGAAATGTTCAATGTGATCTTCAATGGTGATCTCCTTCTTCAAGATGCTTCTCTTGATCACCAAATCTCCCTCTAACTCTTCTCCAAGGTGATTCTCTTCTCAAGTGTCTAGCCCCCTTTCTCTCTCCTCAAACTCCCCTTTTTGTGAAAGTCAAAGTGTTGAGACCCCCTCTCTCGCCTCAAGATATCCTTTTTGTTCAAGTGCAAAAACTAGGTTTTTCCTAAAAATTCGGGCTTTTCCTTTTTGGGCCGGATTTGATATCGGGCGGTCGCTCACTTTTTGTTCAGGGTTGCTCATTTTTGCTTTAGTGTCGCTCGTTTTCTTCTGGGTGAGCGACCGCTCATATTCACGAGCGACCGCTCGTTCTTCTTGTCGACTCAAAGCGACCGCCTGGTATACCGAGCGGGCCGCTCGTTTTCTCTGTAGTCCGCAGAGCGACCGCCGGTTTTGTCGAGCGACCACCCACTTGCTCGCCTATCACAACGAGCGACCGCCTGTTAAAACGACGGTCCGCACGTTTTCTCTGAGTCTTCCGGGACTTCTCGATTCTGCTCCTTTTCCATGCCTCGTGCGTAAATATCCTCGTTCGATCATCCTGCAAGGAAAATGGAGGAAAAAATCCTACCCATGACCGTCTATCGTCCTATTATGCCTAAGATATGAGAAAAACCGAAGTGTGTGACGTTAGAAAAACCAATGAAAAACCCGTGTGATCAAATCCCCCCAGACTTGAGGTTTGCTCGTCCTCGAGTAAATGTGCAGCTATAAAACTATCCAGGGGTGATAAGATATAGTCGGAGAACAAATGGGGGTTTTGAGTGGATTGGTTGTACGGGTTAGAGTCGCTGCGAATGAAATCGGGTTTGGTATACTCTATCTTCTCCAACATTCAAGTGAAAGCTCATCAATGGGATTTCCATTGTTTCCCGCGATCTAAAATGGAGTATATCCTACTTGCCGAGCATGTCTCCTAAACACATCCCAATTGAGGTCTCTAAAAGTTACTTGGCCCATACTCTCACTATTTTTCTTTGCCCTATCTCTTTCCTTTTTGTTCTTGTTTTTGTATTCTTTTTCTTTTTCTTTCTTTCCCTTTCTCTCTCTTTTTTTTTTCTTTCTCATGCAATCCCGGGCTTCTAGGACGTTGGAATTTGATAAGCGTCACTCTTTTTTTCTTTTCTTTTGTGTTCTTGTCCCACAACTTAGACCCGAGCCTTCGTTTCCGATGCACTCATGTCCCCGAATGATTTTCATTAACGAGATGATGACAGAGGAGTGTCGGATTGCATCGTATTCTCTAGGGCTTGTTGATCCTATGAGCTTCCTAACTTAGAGGTCAAAGGGTGGTTTTTAGGGAGATGTTTCGTGCTTGGTTCGTAACCTCTACTCCATCTAGACTTTAGGAGGCAAAATCATCCTACGTGACATTCGTTCGCTCTAGGATTGGATCAGCTATTTCTACCTCACTCGACAATCCATTCAACTCTTTAGATAAATCTAAACCTAGCTCCTAAAACCCTTCCAAGTCAATCCTTACTCTATATCCCCCACATCGTTATCCGGCCAAATCTTCGAGAGGAAAAACCTTATGCAAGTGTATGCATGCATTCCTAGACCTATATGCACATATGCGACATATTAGTGACAGACCATGCAAGTATGTACAAGATGCAGATGCAGGATTTTTTTTCCCGATGAATATAGAATGCATGATTCTAAGTGCAAATGATGCATACTGTGTAGAGTCCATGGGTACGATGTACGTTAGTGTCGCTCCTCTCCCCCCCAGACTTGAATCAAACACCGTCCACGGTGTTGACTCTCGGCTAGTGGAGAGATTCCAAAGAAAAAATATGGAATGGGTGGAATGAAAGAGTGAGTGTGTTACCTTTTTCGATTGGGTGGAGTTGCATTCCAATTTCTCTTTTGCGGATGTCGTAAGCCCATGAAACCTATGCAATGTGGGAAAGCTACAATGCTATGCGATGTTAGCTAAAATGGATGCAAAGGAGTGAGAGTTAAGAGATGGGACTGATTGGGTCCTAGCAGGACCCGTGAGATGAGTCGGTTGAGTCGGCACACATGTGGTTGTCGTCTTCATCGCTATCTGTGCCGAGATCTCGTTCGACGTCGAATCATATGCCGTCTTCAGTCAATGGGGGTAGGAGAAAATTCGCTTGGATGCATACGAGAACGCACGAATCTATAAGGATCGGGCCAAGAAGTGGCATGATCACCATATCCTCAACCGAAACTTCCAACAAGGTGACCTCGTGCTTTTATTTAACTCTCGACTAAAGCTTTTTCGAGGTAAGTTGAAATCAAGAGCGGTGGAATTCGACAACGGGAAAGGCGATTCATTCATGGTCAACATCCAAAGGATCAAACCGTATAATCCAGAAAACACCAAGCCGGGAGGAGGTACCTCTGTACTCTTCCTTTCTTTGATCGATTGAACGCCATCTTGGTCTAGCTACGACCTTAACTAGCAACCCCGGTTAACCCCGGGATGTAAATTCTTCGAACCTCGTCATTTTTCTCTTTTGTTTACGTTAGAAAGGCTCCAAATCCTCCAATCCACTCTCATACAACCAAGTCTTTTCGTCGGGGGAGCAAGAAACGGGAAAAATCTTAATCGGGCACCGGAATACAGAACAAACGGGTGAGCCGCTCATTTAATGAGTGACCACTCGTTTCTCGGTTCGCATCGAGCGGTCGCTCGAGCGGTCGCTCGGTTTGGTCGAGCGACCGCCTGCTTTATTTCGAAAAAAAAAATGAATTTCAAGCGGTCGCTCGAGAGAACGAGCGACCGCCTGCTCGCAGAATCTGAGTTTTTAACTCGGTTTCGAGAGGGGGTGCCGTTTTCGTCACCGCACTCCTCTATTTCTCTCTCTCGCCGGCGAAACCCAAACACCCTCCTCTACTCGTTTTCGCCTCAGTCCGACGTCTCTCTACACCGCCGTTCCATTCTTCGACGCCCCAACGCCTCCCTCCGTTCGATTTCTCTCTCTCGTTTCCCTCCGCTCGAACCGGTAACCTCTCTCTCTAGATCATGTCATTGGGATGCTTAGGATAAGGATAGGTCAAAAGTCTTGATGGGTATAGATACTAGGGTTGATTTTGATCAATTTCGGCCGAAAAATCCCGATTTCCGGCCGAAAAATCGATGATCCGAACCAGTGAGCGGTCGCTCTAGCGACCGCCTGTTTATCCAGCGGACGATCTAGCGATCGCCCGTAAAACGAGCGACCGCCTGTTTACTCAGGCGGCCCGCCCGTTTTCTCTATTCCGCGAAAAATCGTTCGATTTTCTTCACGCTAACCCCAATGCCCCGATCCATATCGACTATACCTTTGCAGATGGCACCGGAAAGAGCTCGAACAAGTGACGTCGCCTCATCATCACAAGAGGCTGAATTCCACCCAAGGAGAGAAATGAGACCGGGGACAATCACAACAATATTGGAGACGAGGCAAAATCTTCTCATTAAAGGTCCACCAAAGCTGGTCAAAATTGACAGACACGATGAAGCATACGCGCGAGCAAAACATCTATCAAAGCTCAAGCAACGCCCGAGTAAGTTTATGTGTGAGCATACAGTTCGAAGATTGGGAATTCAAGCAAATGTCGAATACATCTTCGAGAAGCTCGACTAGGGAGCATTGAGCAGAAGCGTCGAACCTTCATTCAAGAGTGTAACCCGCGAGTTCCTAGCCACGTATTACTGGCTCACGGTTGGCTCGTTTTTTATCGAGTTGGACTGAAAAAATAAAAAATCAAATAAAAACGGGTCGAACGAGCCAGCTCGCGACGAACCCGAGCCCATCTAGGCTAGCTCAGTCGGCTCGCGAGCTGACATTAAAAAAAATTAGAGTTTCATATTTTAATTTCTTCACGTTTTCAGTCTATATAGCAAATTAAAATTTCATGCTACTTCCCATCGGACGGCTCAATCGATGAAGCGTATATGGAGTTTCGGCTGAACAAGAAATGGGTTAGGCTGAGTATGGCACAGTTTGCTGACATCTTGGAAGTCCTTGACTCGATCACCACTAGGATAGAACGATTTACATTTTCCGCGGAACGATGTTTAGATGCGTTTATAACTCTTAACTCATGTTCCCTCTTTTGGATCTTTGGGCGTTATTATATGATGTTTCGACGTGCTTAAAGGTTGTAAATCTTGTCGGAAGTCATTTTTATGCAGCGTTACCTCGAACTTGGGTTGGAAATTTTCTTACAGACATAATAGGCGGACCATTCGTTTTTTCAAGCGGTCGCCCACTTGCCGAAGTTGAGAAACGAGCGGTCGCTCGCCATTTCAGGCGGACTGCCCGCTCCTCCCGAACCCCATTTTTTGAGCGACTGCCTGAGCGGTCGCCTGGAATCACTCTTTTCGACTCACGAAAACGAGCGGTCGCTCGCCATTCCAGGCGGCCCGCCCGTTTTCTCTGACAAATTTTTGATATTTTTAGTTGTTTCAGATGGATTCCAGCAGTCGTTGGGGCAAAGCGCGCAAATACATTTCGGACAAAATACCGGTCTTACATGATTTCAAGCCACGAAGCATACCTTTTTCAAATCTTGTGGATGTGGCTTCCATCAACGTCGATGTGCCTTTTACGGAACCAACTCCATTTCAACCCCAATCCAACGAGGAAGCACTCATCCTACATCGAGTCCAGAACAGAGGCATCAAAGCCTCAAAATTTGTGCATCACCGCATCCTACCAAAACAATTCTACGAGAGCATCAAAGGGATTTTTCAACTAGCGGGCTGGAATCGCCTCTTCCAAGACAACCCTCGGACATACCGAAGGCTGACAACAGAATTTGCCTGCACATTCAAATGCTTCATCCCGAAGAACGGCAACCCTCGGGAAGGTTACTTTGGTTTCAGACTTGAAGGGCGACAATTCTATCTCAAGGTGGAATAACTTGCAGAAATTTTGGGCGTCGAAATGAATGCAAACGCAGCGATTCCGAAGATCACAGTCACCAAAGCCCAAACTTTCTGGATGCAAATCGCAGCGAGCACATTCCGACCATGGCATCTTGAAGCCCTTATGATCCGGCATCCCGTAGTGCGCTATCTCCAGCAGTTCATGGCTTCCTCGTTACTCGCACGAGAAGACCCACAGGTCGTCTCAATCATCGAACTCAACCTCCTCATGGGACCTCTCCACTTTATGATGCATAACCGGCTTGAAGTCGCTGACATAGCCTCAAGGGTTATCCTCCACATGCACTCGGTACTCTCTTCCAATCTTGATTCAATTTGTTTTGGAGGTATAATCACTTTGATTGCAGAGAGAGTAGGAATTAACCTCGGGCCGTATGTACACGCCGCCATACATGGAGACATGATCAGTTGTCCTATAGGCCCAAACCGCATCTTCAAGCTTCAAAGCCCAGTCTTTCCTTGACTTGGCCACTGTTTTCTCCAAAATTTGTTTGACCTCCCGGTTAGAGACTTCCACTTGACAGCGCGTTTGGGGATGGTAGGGAGTGGCTACTCTATGGTGAACACCGTATTTAGTCAATATGCCTTGAATCACTCTATTAACAAAGTGTGCCCCTCCATCACTTATCACCACTCTTGGGACTCCAAACCGAGGAAATATGACTCTTTTGAACATCCGTGACACAGTGCTTGAATCATTCTTCGAACTAGCAAGTACCTCCACCCATTTCGTCATATAGTCCACTGCCACAAGAATGTATAGGTTACCACAAGATGATGGAAACGGTCCCATATAGGTTACCGCAAGATGATGGAAATGGTCCCATGAAATCTATTCCCCAGACGTCAAATGGTTCTACTTCCAATATAAAGTTCTGCGGTGCCTCATTTCTCCGCGAGATGTTACCCGTTCTTTGACAACCATCGCATGAACTTACAAAAGTGTGCACATCCTTGAACAATGTTGGCCAATAGAAACCCGATTGTAGGATCTTTGCAGTTGTTTTGGCCGAGGCGAAATGCCCTGCGTAATCCGATGCGTGGCAATGATGTATCACTTGCTTCACTTCCTCCTCCGGGATGCATCTTCGAAATAATCCATCCTTACCTCTCTTAAATTGTTGGGTTATCTACGGGTTCCTAGCATGCGATCATATCGATCTAGGGTTTGGTTTACTAGGTTTCATGCAGCGGAAGAAAAATCTAAACCTAGTCAAACGTCACACGCAACCAAACTCGCAGAACCCGAAAGATCTTGTATATCACCGAGGGAATCGTTACTTACCTCGTTCACGATGAGACTTGAAGTTTATTTCGATCCGGGGCCTGTTCTAAACCACCTAGGACTGAAGTTACAGTCCCTCTACACGTATCCACACCGACGGGAAGGATTCCAAACAATTTGGAACGAATCTGCTAGGATTAGTGAAGAAAAGGGTAACTCAAGAGACGAGATCCAATCCCGGGACAATAGAAATCCAAGAGAACAGCTTCTCTAGGGTTCTAGGGTGTTTTTCTGAGTTTTAGGTCGGCTCTCTTTTAAGTTTGGACGAAACCGTAAACTTAAATAAGATTAGAAAACCCTAATATCGAATTTTGGAAATATTCCGGATCCCGGTCCGCCGGACCAGGAGCTTGGTCCGGCGGACCAAGCTTAGTCCGAGGCTCGCGGTCCGCCAGACTTGACAGCTTGGTCCGGCAGACCACGTGTGGTCAGCTCCGGACCAAGACCCTTCTTGGTCAATTCGGTCCGACTTGCCATTTCTCGGTCCGCCTGTCCAGGAATCTGGTCAGCGGCTGACCAACTCTTGGTCAGCCGGACCAGGCCTGGACAGATAACCGCGAACCGAGCTTCCGGACCTCCCGGACTGACCAAACGTGGTCCGGGGCTGACCAAACTTGGTCAGCTCCGGACCAACACACTGAAAACTCCTTTTCATGCTCGTTTCGGTCAAATCTCGTTTCCATTCTTCGTATTCTTCACGTATAAGTCCATCCCTATTGGTGTGTGACCCTGTAGACCCATTCTAAGTGGGGCCCAGCGATATCTCTCCTGTTAAGGAGGTGACAAATCCCATATTGCATGTCTACTATCTCCATATGATTCGTGAACGTGTCTGATCAACGCCGTTATAATCATCCGGTTAAAGACGACGTTTGACGCAGTCAAGACACGTCACTCCTCATATCAGATACTCTAGACATCTCAGGTATGAGGATCCATAAACGAACCGCTGTATGAGATTTAAGTCATGACTCTGTCCATGTGACAATCTCATGCGGGTCATCCAGTCACTCGTTCACAACGAGTACCCATGATTGTGATATGCATCCAATGCATCGATCACTCCTCATGCTAGTCTTAATTCAACATTGTTCCCACAATGTTGACTGACTAGGGAGTTTAGAATCATTCGCTAATGATTCAAGGATGCCGAAATATAACAAACATGCCAATCATATAACGGGAATGTAATGCATTCATAAATCAATGAATCTATACAAAGTCAAAATGTCATATTACGGATTATCCTAGAGCATTACAACCAACATAAATAAGAAAGGTTCATCCCAAAAGTAGTCTCTAACATCGTGGAAGAACTTTTTCTTCCCGTTGTAGCTTAGCTCCGAGGGTACTACCTTGGCAACCAAATAGTTGACATAATCCGCATACCAAGGAGTAACGTTCTTGAACTCCAGGGATAAGATGATCCTCCCTTAGTGAATCGTTGATTGGTATAGCTTCAGGTATTTCCAATCTAGATAGATGATCCGCCACTGTATTCTCCGTTCCTTTCCTATCGCGAATCTCTAGATCGAACTCTTGTAGAAGCAATACCCATCGGATCAGCCTTGGTTTAGCATCCTTCTTAGTGAGCAAGTACCTCAAGGCGGCGTGATCCATGTATACGATCACCTTAGAACCCACCAAGTATGATCGGAATTTTTTGAAGGCAAATACTATAGCAAGGAGCTCTTTCTCCGTGGTGGAGTAATTCATTTGGGCATCATCGAGCGTCCGACTTGCATAGTATATGGTATAATGCTTTCCATCCTTCTTTTGTCCCAATACGGCTCCGACCACAAAATCACTAGCATCACACATCAATTCAAAAGGGATGCTCCAATCCGGGGGTTGAATAATCGGGGGTGATACTAGCGCCTTCTTCAAGGTTTCAAATGTTTTGTGGCAATCCTCATTAAATTCAAAGGGGATATCCTTTCCCAAGAGTGCAGTCAAAGGTCTTGCTATCTTCAAGAAGTCTTTTATAAATCTCCTATAAAACCCGGTGATAACTCCTAATTCTCTCTATATTTCCTGGACGTTTTTATAGGATTTATATGAGGATCATGTTCATTTGTAGGCATTATAGGCGTGTTAGGCCACGAAACTCGGTTTGGTTGTGTTTTCATAGGATTACAGGTCTCGGATGCGATTCGGAGCAAGACGGGAGCAATCTGGAGCTAAAAGGATGAAAGAGTCAAGAAATTTCCGCCTTAACTCGGCCAGAGTCAGACACCCCGAGTCAGAAGGCCCGAGTCAGATACCCCGAGTCAGAATGCCCGAGTCAGACACCCCGAGTCAGACACCCCGAGTCAGAAGAATGGGCTGGGCCGAATTCTTAATAATCTCGTTTTGACTCGGTCGAGTCAGAGTACTGACTCGGTCCGAGTCAAAACCCAGAAAAAGCCCAGATTCGTATTTTCAGAGTTGGAACGGGAGTAGGACTTCGGGAGCGCCGCCTAGGGTTTATAAAAGGACTCTACAGACGTCCTAGAGGGGGAGAGAGACTATATACAGACTTTGGAGAGCTTTGGTGAGAGAAATAAGAGTTTTACGGGATTTCAGGAAGAAGAAGGAGAGTTGGAACGTGAAGATCGCTTGCTGTCGACATGAGTCTTTCTTCTCCCTCTTTTCTTTCTGTTTCTGGTTTTGCTCAGTGTTTTTCCATGAACCGTGAGTAGATCCACGGCTGTGGGTTAGGGATTCGTTTGTGTTTTGGGTATGTTTGAACCCTAACTTGGTTGCGATTTGGATTTGTTTCGGTTTTATTGATTTGTGCTTTATTCGATTGGTGTTTGCTGACCCCTTGGCCAATTATTTCACATTCTGAACTACATAGGAATATGGGTTTAGTTTCGGATCGAAATCGATAGAATAGATCGTATTATTCACATAGGAATATGGTTTGATCGATCTAGGGTTGATGATAGTGTTCTTCATGCATCTAGTTTGATAAATCACATAGGGATATGGATTTAGAGAACTTTAGATAGTGAGTTATATGCCGGGAGGTGATTTCTCTATCTTTGTTGCTTGACGATTCCCGAATACAGATTCAATATCGTAATTCTCGCATGCTTAGCATATACCCATACACGCGAAGACGGTCCCGACACCCACGGTCATCTGAGATTGCTAGTTTACTCGCTTTTATTGTTTTGCTTCCATATTTTCTATTCTTTCCATACACTTCCACCATCACTTCTACTTGCTTGCTTTGATTTAGTCTCGATTAGATTTAGATTTAGCAACCGGTCCTTGTGTTCGACCCCGTGTTACAATGATCCGTATCCTTGCGGTGAGTTGTGAATCGGGCATAAATTCTAGACTCGGTACACACGTATCAGACAC
>NW_010966691.1:44043-45704 GCF_000463585.1 Tarenaya hassleriana
TATGTTTTTGTTCGGATAACGTTTGTTGTTCTATGAGCATTCATACTGATACATGAGAGACGGGTATCAGTTTCTGAGTGACGACGATTGGATAGACCCCAGTTCACAGAGTGCGTGAGAGTTCTGGCGTTTGACGTAGGTTAACTTCATTGCGAGCGCACGAATTTCGCAGAGCTAAGCCTTCTCTATCCCTCTTATTGGTTCTTTCCATACGTTGTTTTCGATTCTACTTTTTCGGGCGAGAGTCTACACCGTGGACGGTGTATGATTCAAGTCTGGGGGGGTGGATAGATCCTTCATCCATTCAGGCCTATCTACTTAGGATTGCATTTAGTTTAGGTGCATCTTATCATGACATATAGATTTAGGAAAATTTCCACTTTTGCATATCACTTTGCATTAGTTGCATTCACACGTTTTCTTTTTTTCCATATAGACGATTTTTGTTAGGTTTGCATGATTGCATATGACATATAGATATAGGTTCATATAGGTTCACGTGCATACCTCGGACACCCGTTTTGAACATCATTTGGAGGATTTGTGGAACGATAGAGTAGGAACATCTTGATGATCTAGTGACTTTGTAGAGCGTGGTTGAACCGTGTCGAATTGATAGTTCTCCAGACTTTCTATATATAGTTTGTGGGATGAGGTTGTTGTTTGGAACCTACGGAATTGAAACGACTATATCCAGGTTATATGTTTCGTTTAGAATCTTTTCCGAGTCTTGCAGATCGATGAAATCTAGTTCAACAAATGCCTTGGAAAAATAGAGCATCTCGACACTCCGCTGTCAAAATCTCGTTAACGAAAATCGTTCGAGGATATGAGTGCATCGATTCATGGTTCGGGTCTAAGTTGTGGGTCGGACATCGCATCGAAAAGAAAAAAAAAGAAGAAAAGAAAGAAAAGAAAAAAAAAGGAAAAACCGATGTCCTTCGACTTCAACGTCCTAGAAACCCGAGATGCGCGCGTTTGATAGAAAAATCCTACAAAAAGGTAAAAATACAGGTATGTAGAACTTAGATCGAAAAGGTTAAGTTGAGATAAGGATAGGTTCGGAAATAGGCGTGGTGAGTTGTAGAGATTCTAACGGGGTTCTAGGTGGCAATAAAAGTCCCATGACTAGGTAGATTAGTCTTTGGTAGAAAGATCATAGTAGACCGGTTTGGGTACGATTCACAGGAAGCTAGCATTAGACGGATGTTTCACTTTTGAGTTTCATGAGGATTCTATTTGATGTTCGTCATCCCTGTTTTGCAGATTTTATTCCTTCGTTCTTTACTCGAGGACGAGCAAAGGTTTAAGTCTGGGGGGATTTGATAACTCCTAATTCTCTCTATATTTCCTGGACGTTTTTATAGGATTTATATGAGGATCATGTTCATTTGTAGGCATTATAGTCGTGTTAGGCCACGAAACTCGGTTTGGTTGTGTTTTCATAGGATTACAGGTCTCGGATGCGATTTGGAGCAAAACGGGAGCAATCTGGAGCTAAAGGGATGAAATACATCAAGAGCTTCCTTCTTGATTCGGCTGGAGTCAGACACCCCGAGTCAGATACCCCGAGTCAGAATGCCCGAGTCAGACACCCTGAGTCAGATACCCCGAGTCAGACACCCCGAGTCAGAAGAATGGGCTGGGCCGAATTCTTAATA
>NW_010966691.1:45729-51069 GCF_000463585.1 Tarenaya hassleriana
GAGGGGGACAGACTTTATACAGACTTTGGAGAGCTTTGGTGAGAGAAATAGGAGTTTTACGGGATTTCGGGAAGAAGAAGGAGAGTTGGAACGTGAAGATCGCTTGCTGTCGACATGAGTCTTTCTTCTCCCTCTTTTCTTTCTGTTTCTGGTTTTGCTCAGTGTTTTTCCATGAACCGTGAGTAGATCCACGGCTGTGGGTTAGGGATTCGTTTGTGTTTTGGGTATGTTTGAACCCTAACTTGGTTGTGATTTGGATTTGTTTCGGTTTTATCGATTTGTGCTTTATTGGATTGGTGTTTGCTGACCCCTTGGCCAATTATTATAGATTCTGAACTGCATAGGAATATGGGTTTGGTTTCGGATCGAAATCGATAGAATAGATCGTATTATTCACATAGGAATATGGTTTGATCGATCTAGGGTTGATGATAGTGTTCTTCATGCATCTAGTTTGATAAATCACATAGGGATATGGATTTAGAGAACTTTAGATAGTGAGTTATATGCCGGGAGGTGATTTCTCTATCTTTGTTGCTTGACGATTCCCGAATACAGATTCAATATCGTGATTCTCGCATGCTTAGCATATACCCATACACGCGAATACGGTCCCGACACCCACGGTCATCTGAGATTGCTAGTTTACTCGCTTTTATTGTTTTGCTTCCTTATTTTCTATTCATTCCATATACTTCCACCATCACTTCTACTTGCTTGCTTTGATTTATTTTCGATTGAGATTTGGATTTAGCAACCGGTCCTTGTGTTCGACCCCGTGTTATGACGATCCGTATCCTTGCGGTGAGTTGTGAATCGGGTTATAAATTTTAGACTCGGTACACACGTATCAAGTTTTTGGCGCCGTTGCCGGGGACTGGTTAGCCTATTTCTAGGTCTTTATTGATTCTAGATCTTAGCTTGTTTTCTCTTTCTTTTTCTTTTTCTTTTTCTTTCTTTGGTTTTTGCGGCTTCACTTGGTTTCGAGTTCTACTTTTTCTTTGCGATCTGCAGGATTTTAGTGCATGACACGTAGCTCTACTCGGAGAGAAGACCTAGTCTACGATCCAGAGATTGAACGTACCTTGAGAGACATCCGAAATCAACAGAGAAGAGAAGCTATGTCGAGGTCAAGTAGTTCGCACGACCATGCGGTTCATGATGAGGAGCATCAAGAGAATCAAGAGCACATGAATCCTTGCGGTGAGTTGTGAATCGGGTTATAAATTTTAGACTCGGTACACACGTATCACCCGGCGTGACCCAAGAAACTTCGGATTCCTTTAACATTGGTCGGTGGAGGTAGCTTCTCAATTACTTCCACTTTCGCCCTATCTACTTCTATTCCCTTGTCCAAAATTCGATGACCAAGTACAATGCCCTCTCGCACCATGAAGTGGCATTTTTCCCAATTCAAAACCAAATTCGCCTTGAGATACCTGTCTAACACTCGATGGAGATTGGTTAAACACGCATCAAAGGAGGGTCCATGGACAGAAAAATCGTCCATGAACACCTCCATAATATCTTCAATGACATCGGAGATAATAGCCATCATGCATCTTTGAAAAGTTGCAGGTGCATTGCATAATCCAAATGGCATGCGTCTATATGCGAAAGTGCCGTAAGGGCATGTGAATGTCGTTTTCTCTTGGTCACTCGGATGGATAGGAATTTGAAAAAAACCGGAGTAACCATCGAGAAAACAAAAATAAGAATGCAGTGCAAGTCTCTCTAACATTTGATCAATGAATGGAAGGGGAAAGTGGTCTTTACGGGTGTTTGTGTTAAGTTTTCGATAATCAATGCACATTCTCCATCCCGTAACGGTTCTAGTTGGTATGAGTTCATTTTTTTCATTTGGAACGACCGTGATTCCTCCCTTATTAGGTACGACTTGTACCGGGCTAACCCAAGAGCTATCCGAAATCGGGTAAATAATACCGGCATCTAACAATTTCAAAACCTCTTTCTTGACTACTTCTTTCATGTTCGGATTTAGCCTACGTTGATGTTCGATTGACAATTTGGTATCATCCTCTTAATGTATGCGGTGCATGCAAAGAGAGGGGCTAAGACCCTTGATGTCTCCTAGAGTGTAACCTAGGACTTCCCTGTATTGCCTAAACAACTTTGTGAGTTTTCCTACTTGATCCTCATCTAATGCATCATTAATGATAATGAGATAAGTAGAATTTGCGCCGAGGAAAACGTACCTTAACCCTTGAGGTAGGGGTTTCAATTCCACTTGTGGGGCATGTTTGAGATCCCAATCAATGCGTGTATCTCCTCTCGGGACTTGAGGCGCGTCAGGTATGGCTTGAGTAGTCGCGAGGAGGGCTTCGAAATGCGATTCTTCCTTCTCAGGTACAAATGGGCGGGTCACCTGGTAATGCGAGCGGTCGCTCGTGCTCTTCGAAAATGAATCAATTTTGCTCAGACTTTTCGGGCGGTCCGCCCCTTCTGGCAAGCGGTCGCTCGATTGCCCAGGGAATGAGTCGATTTTGCTCAGACTTTTTGGGCGGTCCGCCCATTCTGGTGAGCGGTCGCTCGATTGCCCAGGGAATGAGTCGATTTTGCTCAGACTTTTCGGGCGGGCCGCCTGATAATTCGAGCGGTCGCTCGTTTCCCTCTGCATCAGTCCGAAACTGGGTGATTTCGGGCGGGTCACCCGAAAATCTAGGCGGGTCGTCCGAAATAGTTCAGAAGCCTCTTTTTCGGTTTCTTGACCGTCCAATGCCCGACTTATCTCCTCGATCTCTTCCCAATTGCTATATAGACTTGCTTCTGTAGCCATTAGTGACACTTCTAGCGGGTCTACTTCACGGAATTCTCCAATCACTTCTTCCGCCATCGCTTCAAGTATATCCGCATAGCATACCGTATCATTTGTCGAGGGTTGCTTCAAATTCTGGTCGAGTGTAAATTCGACTGTCTCGTCTCCGATTTTCATCGTTAATCTACTGGCTCGAACGTGCACTACGGCATCTGCTGTACTTAAAAATGGTCGGCCTAGTATGATCGGTACCTTAGAATCTTCATCCATGTCTAAAACTAGAAAATCCACCGGCACATAGAATCCGCCAATCTTGAGGGGTACGTCCTCTAGAATACCTGCTGGATATTTGATGGATCGGTCCGCTAGTTGCAAGGTCATTCTTGTGGGCTTCAAGTCGCCTATGTTCAACTTCTTATAAATGGATAGCGGCATTAAACTCACGCTAGCTCCAAGATCACATAGCGCTAGCTCTATCAATCTCGATGTTTCCCAACTTGCATGGTATAAAGAAACTCCCCGTATCAGACATCTTCGGGGGCAGTTCATGCTTGGTGATGGCTGCACTAATCTCGGTGCTCAATGCTATGGTCTCTTTCTCAACCACTCGCTTCTTTGTCAAAATATCCTTGAGGAACTTCGCATAAGAAGGCATTTGAAGGATTACCTCATGGAAACGCATTGTAATCTCCATCTTTAGCATTTCCGCAAACCTCCCGATTTGGCTGTCCTCATTAAATTTCTTTAGACGAGAAGGGAAAGGTATCGTCAAGCAAGAAGGCAAAGAGTATGTCCTTGAGCAACCTTTCCCGACAAAGGAACCAGATGATAAAGCCAAGAAAAGCGTGAAAGACACTTATCAACGGCATGTGCGATACAACGTCGATGTCTCTTGCTTGATGTTGGGATCCATGAACTTTGACTTGTCGAAACACAGCAAGTTCAACTCGTTCGAGATCCTTCAGCAACTGAAATCGATGTTCGAGGCGAATGCTGATATTGATCAGTATAACACTCTTGCTATATTGCTTGATTGTTGTCTGGCACGAAGTTCTCCTGTAGGACCTCACGTTCTCAAAATGAAAGAATATTTTGAGAAGCTCGAGCAGTACGAGATCGTGTTCCCGCCAAAGGCTGTGACCGAAATCATCCTCCACTCCTTGCATGATGGGTACAAGCAGTTCCGAATGAACTATAACATGCGTGGGATGAACAAGTCCGTGATGGAGCTTCACGGCATGCTGAAATCGGCCGAGTCTGATCTCGCGTCCGAAAAGGACATCCTCATTGTTTCAGAAAAAAGTTTCCCGAAAGAGAGGACGAAACACGGATAAGGTTTCTGGCCAATCCGCAAACGTTGCGAAAAGGCGCTTGCCGAAACCAAAGGGAGGCGATTGCCATCATTGTGGCAAACCGGGGCATTGGAGGCGTATCTACCCTATCTATTTGGAAGATCTAATGAAGAAGAAACATTCAGATGTTTCGACTTCAGCATTCCTCTAGCATTGTCGTTGAGGTCATATTGGTGAGAAACATGTTTCCCAACTCCATTCGATTGGTTTGTTGGATTCTTTCGATTTTGAATCGTTCGAGAAATGAGACTCTTGCCTTATGGGAAAAATGACAAAGCAACCTTTTTCGGGAAAAGGTTCTCGGGCTATAGAGCTTCTCGACCTTGTACATTCAGATGTATGTGGTCCTATGAGAACGCCTGCGAGAGGAGGCTATCTGTACTTTGCGACATTTACTGACGATTTCAGTAGATTCGGGTATGTGTACCTGTTGCATCACAAATCTGAAACGCTTGAAATGTTCAAGGCATTTCAGAATGAAGTACAAAACCAGCTCAGCAAGACAATTAAAACCTTTCGATCTGATCGTGGAGGTGAATATATGAGCCAAGCTTTTACTGACTATCTATCGGAATGCGGAATTGTTTTGCAATTATCTCCTCCTGCTACGCCACAACATAACGGTGTATCTGAGAGGAGAAACCGTACCTTGTTGGACATGGTTCGGTCGATGATGAGTCAGGTCGATCTTCCATCTTCCTTCTGGGGTTATGCACTAGAAACCGCAGCTCATATACTCAATAGAAGTCCATCTAAATCGGTTGACAAGACTCCATATGAGATATGGTGTGGGAAGCGTCCTAACTTGTCTTACCTTCGGATTTGGGGATGTGACGTTCACGTGAAACGTCAAATCACTGATAAGTTAGCACCAAAATCCGATAAGTGCATATTTGTGGGTTATCCACGGGAAACCATTGGATAATTCGTGTTTCTCCCTGCAGATAACAAAGTGTTTGTTGTCCGTAATGGGACCTTCTTAGAACGAGAGTTCGTTGCTAAGAGGGTTAGTGGGAGCACGGTTGATCTCGATGAGATTCGAGAACCACAAATAAGTGTAGAGCCAAGCGATAGAATTGACTCGGATATTAACGATATTGACGTCGGTCATATGGTTGGACCACCTGAGTCAAATATTGTTGTCGATCCGACTTTGGATTCTATCGGGACTTCAATTGAGGCGTGTGGACCTCGAAGGTATAATAGGGAAAG
>NW_010966691.1:51111-59637 GCF_000463585.1 Tarenaya hassleriana
GTTGTCAATGACGAACCGACATCATTTTCTAATGCCACGTCTTGTCCCGACTCCGATAAATGGCTTGAGGCTATGAAAGCTGAAATGCAGTCCATGTATGATAACCAAGTTTGGACCTTGGTCAATGCACCAGATCGGGTTCGACCCGTTGGTTGCAAGTGGGTTTATAAGAAGAAAACTGACATGGACGGCGTTGTGCATACATACAAAGCTCGCCTGATTGCGAAAGGTTTTCGTCAGATTCAAGGTGTTGATTATGACGAAACTTTTTCTCCAGTGGCTATGCTTAAGTCAATTCGGATCCTTCTTGCCATTGCTGCGTATTACGACTACGAAATATGGCAGATGGATGTCAAAACTGCATTCCTTAACGGGAATCTTTCTGAGGATGTGTATATGACACAGCCTGACGGTTTTGTCGATCCGAATTATCCTGACAGAGTATGCAAGCTTCAACGCTCTATCTATGGGCTGAAGCAGGCTTCGCATAGCTAGAACATTCGTTTTGACGAGACAGTCAAAGAGTTTGCCTTTACTCAAAACAAAGACGAGCCTTGTGTGTACAACAAGTTTAGTGGGAGCACGGTTATATTCCTTATCCTATACGTAGATGACATTCTGCTTATCGGAAACGATATTCCTACTCTCCAAGATGTTAAATCTTGGCTAGGAAGTTGTTTCTCGATGAAATACCTTGGAGAAGCGGCGTATATTCTTGGAATTAAGATCTATCGGGATAGATTGCGTCGACTAATCGGTCTTTGCCAAAGTACATATATCGATAAGATCTTGAAACGGTTCAAGATGGAGAACTCTAAGAAAGGTCTCTTGCCGATGAACCCTGGCATTTGTCTTTGCAAGACATCGGAGTTGATAACTCCGGATGAGCGAGACCGTATGACTCGTATCCCTTATGCTTCGGCTACAGGATCGATCATGTACACGATGCTATGTACTAGGCCAGATGTGTCGTATGCATTGAGCATGACTAGTCGTTATCAGTCGAATCCTTGTGAGTCGCACTGGATAGCTGTCAAGAAAATCCTAAAATACTTGCGAAGTACTAAGGATGCTTTCTTGGTTTATGGAGGATTGGACACTCTATTGGTTGTAAAGGGTTACACCGATGCCAGTTTTCAATCTGATAAGGATGACTTTAGATCACAGTATGGTTTCGTATTTGTCCTAAACGGGGGTGCCATTTCTTGGAAAAGTTCCAAACAGGCAACGGTTGCTAATTCTACAACGGAAGCGGAGTATATCGCAGCTTCTGAAGCTGCAAAGGAGGCCGTTTGGATTCGAAAATTTATCGAGGATCTTGGGATCGTTCCTTCTATTGTTGATTCGATTGAGTTGTTATGTGATAACAACGGGGCAATCGCACAGGCTAAGGAACCCAGGCATTACCAACGGTCGAAACATATACTTCGTCGCTATCACTTGATCCGTGAGATCATTGATTGCGGAGATATTAGGATATGCAAGGTGGGGACAGAAGACAATGTTGCGGATCCATTGACAAAGCCTCTTCCTTCGTCAAAACATGAGGGTCATGTTACCGCAATGGGTATTAGATACTTGTAGATACGTTATGAGCAAGTGGGAGACTGTTGTAGTTATGCTCATACGTAGACGAACAGATGTACATTTGTAATAAATGTTTCTGAAATAATATGATTATTCGTTTATTATTATATTTGCATGTTCATTAATAATAAACAATATCCCTGTATTATTTGGAATAATACTATATGCCCTAGTCAATTATTATCGTGGGAACGATAATAAATGAAGAGTGGTGTGACGTGTATGTGTGACGTATTGGATACGTGCTACAGTCATAGGTGCACGTTTGAAACGTGTGATTGGCTGACCCACATGATGGTCGGTTCATGTTCATGAATCAAAACCGACGTCATTATAATATCTCACTTTTGTCCTTTGACCTGAGATAACTATTGGTATTCCCCGTAATTAGTTTTGTGTCTTGACATAGTCAAACGTCGCCTTAACACGGTGGTTATAAAGGCTATGCTCAGATGCGCAATGGATTATGTGGTGGGTCGTAGCGTATCAAGATGGGAATTTGTTTCTCCTGATTACGGGATAGATATCGCTGGCCACTCGCTGGTTAATCATGCTGTAAAGTGCTTGGTCAAGCCATAGATGTTGGACATCTATATTAACAGATGATTAATGGACGAGAAAGCGGTCGAATTGGTTAAGGTTGATTGACACCATGTCTTACGTTCGACTTGTAATATATCGCGAGACAAAGGGATATTAGTTCGACGATATCGTAGGTACAATCGAGGTGATAACTCGGTTTAACGTGTGTAGTTGATATGTCGTGCTAGAGGCCACTATCAACGTGTATGATAAAATAAGATTTTATCGTTATGACCACGTTAAACGGGGCCTACCGGGTCACACACATAGGGTTATACCGGATTTATATATTTGATATATGTCAGTTATAGGCTCGGGTATTTTTTTTTGGCCCTATTTATTGCTCGGTTATTTTTTCGGTTTATATTCACGAGATTAGTCTCGGTGTATGTGATACATTTTCAGAATACGAGATTCATTTCGTATGACGTAATACATTCATTAAATAAGGTTCATATGAACTTATTTAATGAAGATGAATCTATCTCTTCGTATTCTGAAACCTATTAAATGAACTTGACTCTTCATTTGCTTTGAGATTTCTATAAATTGACATCAGATGTCAGTTCAGAAATCATCGAAAAACAACAGAAACATAAAACCTGACAAAAGAAAAGTTCCCGAGTTGGAATACAAAAAGTCTCGTATTGCTTAAATCGACGAATCCCGAGGGTACTAGCATACCGACTCGACGTGTGGATACCAGTAGAGGCGTTCTTATTTGTACGCTCTTTCCTCGTCTTCGACTCTCCGATTCTGCATTTGAAGGTATGTTTTACCACACATATTACGATGATCCGACTAATCTAGGTTTAAACTCATGCAATTGTTGTATGTAGTTATTCCGCTGCAGGTAAACCTAGACAGAAATTATAGCTACGATTAGATCGTTAGGCTCTTCGTTTTCCTTCAGCTTCCTCATCGCAAGAGGGAGATTACTCACGCAGAAGAGAAATGAGACCGGGAACAATAACAACAATCTTGGAGGCGGTCACCCTGTGCTATTACGGAGAACGAGTGGTTGCTCGTTATACCAGGCGGTCGCCTCGAGTTGCAAAGAAGAACGAGCGGTCGCTCGTTAATATGAACGGTCACTCACCCTGAAGAAAATGAGAGACCCTGAAGAAAAAATGAGCGACCCTGAACAAAAAATGAGCGACTGCCCGATATCAAACCCGGCCCGATTTTTGAGAAAAAACCTAGTTTTGGCACTTACACAAAAAGGGGAGTTGGAGAGAGTGAGAGGGGGACTTGACACTTTGGGAAGAAAATCACCTTAGAGAAGAAAACTCAAAAGCATCATAGATAAGCATAGGTATCCATACAAAAATGGGGATCCCTCACCCACAACAAAGTCACTACTCCATAACTAGAGGTTCAAAACAGAAAACAAAAGGGAAAAACATAGAAAAGGAGAAGAAATGTTCAAGATGGTCTTCAATGGTGATCTCCTCCTTCAAGATGTCTCCCTAGGTCTCCAAATCTCCCTTGCCTCTTCTCCAAGGTGATTTTCTCCAAAAGTGTCGAGTCCCCCCTCTCTCTCATCAAACTCCCCTTTTTGTGTAAGTGCAAAAACTAGGTTTTTCCTCAAAAATCGGGCTTTTCCTTTTTGGGCCGAATTCGATATCGGGCGGTCGCTCACTTTTTGTTCAGGGTCGCCCATTTTTTCTTCAGTGTCGCTCGTTTTCTTCAGGGTGAGCGATCGCTCATATTTACGAGCGACCGCTCATTCTTCTTTGCAACTCGAGGCGACCGCCTGGTGTAACGAGCGACCGCTCGTTCTCCGTAATAGCACAGATCGACCGCCTGATTCTGCGAGCGACCGCCCATTTGCTTAGTTGTCACAGCGAGCGACCGCCTGGTATAACGAGCGGGCCACTCGTTTTCTCTGAGCTCTTCCGGACTTCTCGATTCCACTCCTTTCCCGCGCCTCGTACGCGAATATCTCGTTTGATCGTCCTGCAAGGAAAAGGAGAGAAAAATTCCTACCCATGGCCAACTAACGTCCTAATATGCCTTAAATATGAGAAGCCTTGTGACGCACGACGTTAGAAAACCGGTGTAAAACCCGTGTGATCAAATCCCCCCAAACTTGAGGTTTGCTCGTCCTCGAGCAAATGTGTGTTATAAAACTATCCAAGGGATGATAAGATACAGTCGGGGCACAAATGGGGGTTTCGAGTGGATTGGTTGTACGGGTTAAAATTGCTACGAATGAAATCGGGTTTGGTATACTCTATCCTTTCCAACATTCAAGCGAAAGCTTGTCAATGAGATCTTTATTGCTTCCTGCGATCTAAGGTGAAGTGATTCCTACTTGCCGAGCATGTCTCCTAAACACATCCCAAATGAGATCTCCAAAAGTCATTTAGCCCATAACTTCGTTGTTTCCACGTGCTCCATATATTTCCTTTTTATTCGTGTTTTTGTGCTCTTTTTCTTCTCTTCGTTTCTTTTCATGTGATGCAATCCCGGGCTTCTAGGACGTTGGAATTTGACAAGTTCACTCTTTTCTTTTTTTTCTTTTCTTTTGTGTCCTTGTCCCACAACTTAGACCTGAGCCTTCGTTTTCGATGCACTCATATTCCCGAATGATTTTCATTAACGAGTTGATGACAGAGGAGTGTCGGGATGCATCGTATTTTCTATAGGCTTCCTAACTTAGGGATCAAAGGGTGGTTTTTGGGGAGACGTTTCACGCTCGGTTCATAACCTCTACTCCACCTAGACTTTAGGAGACAAAGTCATCCCATGTGACATTCATTCGCTCTAGGATTGGATCAGCTATTTCTACCTCACTCGACAATCCATTCAACTCTTTAGATAAATCTAAACTTAGCTCCTAAAACCTTTCCAAACTAAACCCTACTCTATATCCCCCGCATCGTCATCCGGCTAAACCTTTGAGAGGAAATCCTTATGCAAGTGTATGCATGCATTCCTAGACCTATATGTGACCTATTAGCGACAGTCCATGCAAATATGTATAAGATACAAGACAAGACTCTCTTTTTTTTCGATGAATATGGAATGCATGATTCTAAGTGCCAATGATGTGAATGGTGTGCAGGACTCATGGGTACGAGGTATGTTAGTGTCACTCTCCCCCCCCCGACTTGAATCAAACACCGTCCGCGGTTTTAATTCTCGGTTGGCGAGGAGGTTCGAATGGAGAAATAATGAATGAATGGAATGAAGGGGATGAGTGTGTTACCTTTTTTTTTCGATGGGTTGAAGCTTCCTTCTAATTTCTCCTTCGCGGGTGTCGTGAGCCCATGAGACCTATGCAGTGTGAGAAAACTACAATGCTATGTGGTGAGAATGCAAAAGGAGGGTTGAGAGAGAGAGAACCGACCAGGTCCTCAGCAGGACCCGTGAGAGGAGTCGGTCGAGTCGGCACTCAGGTGGTCTTTTCTTCCTCTGTGTCTGTGCCGAGACCTCTTTCGACGTCGAATCGTATACCTTCTTCCGTCAGTGGGGGTAGCACATAGTATGACATGTTGAAAGATCAGTACATGCCCTCTATACCCATAATTTTCCATAGTATCTCGCCTTCTTGTTCCTTGGCCAGACCATTTTCCACAAGATGGATGAAGTTGATCGTATCTCCATGTATGGTGTCGTGTACATGACCCGAGATTGATTCCCACCCTCTCTGCAATCAAAGTGATTATACCTCCAAACCAAATCGTGATGGAATTCCTGGGATCTCATGAGCGAATCCTATTCCTAAGAGATCGATTCTAGGGTTTGCGCAGCGGATGTAAAATAAAACATTAATGAAACCCTAGAACCATGCTTCTATGAATCGTAGAAACGTTAGAACGCTTACCTCAATCGATCTGGGGCCTGTCTCAATTGAAGAATCTGTTTGATCACGAAAGGGAGGAAGATTACCTCGCCCTCTACATGTATCCACACCTCGGGATGGATTCCAACGGTTGAAAGTTGTCTGCTAGGACTCGAATCTGCTATTCAATTTTGTGCTTCGAGAAAACAAGACTTAGAATTCCTTGAACTCTTTGGATCTCACCAAAAGCCCTTAGTATTCTGTCAAAAGTCGGCACTTAAGTCTTTTTAACAATTATGGTTTTTAATCTCCTTTTATAAAGTGATTTAACCCCAATTACGGTTTAATTTCGGAAAATCTGAAGCCCGGAACGGACGGCCCAGAAATACACGCGGACCGTCCGTTCCAGCATGTAGAACGGACGGTCTGCCCTTAGTGGACCGTCCGTTCCAGACTTCTGGTCTGTCCATTCCAGACCCTTCCGTCTTGGTTTTTCCGTCGTTTTCTCGAACGTTTCTATTGGTTGTAATGCTCTAGGATGATCCGTGATATGACATTTTGACTTTGTATTGATTCATTGACTTACGAATGCATTACATTCCCGTTATATGATTGGCATGTTTGTTATATTTCGGTATCCTTGAATCATTAGAGAATGATTCTAAACTCCCTAGTCAGTTATCATTGTGGGAACAATGATGAATTAAGTCTAGCATGAGGTGTGATCGATGCATTGGATGCATATCACAATCATGGGTACTCGTTGTGAACGAGTGACTGGATGACCCGCATGAGATTGTCACATGGACAGAGTCACGACTTGAATCTCATACAGCGGTTCGTTCTTGGATCCTCAGACCTGAGATGTCTAGAGTATCTGATATGAGGAGTGGCGTATCTTGACTGCGTCAAACGTCGTCTTTAACCGGATGATTATAACGGCGTTGATCAGATACGTTCACGAATCATATGGAGATAGTAGACATGCAATATGGGACTTGTCACCTCCTTAACAGGAGAGATATCGCTGGGCCCTCTCGTGAAAGTCGGACTATGAAAATGCGTGGCCACGCTATAGATGAAGTTGCATCTATTTTATTAGTCGATTTGCCAAGACGAGAAAGCAGTTAAACTTGAATGGTGGCTCAAACCATGCCCTTGTTCAACTTATGATATCGTGAGACAAAGGATCAGAACTCGAGCTGTTATTGCCTCGGTTAGATCACCTCTAACTCAATTCAACGTGGGTGGTCATGGCGTCTTGCTAGAGGCTAACCATGACTTGTAGATCGGGAATGGTTCTCGAGGTTGCTGCCATTGCGAATGGGCCTAAAGGGTCACACACCATTAGGGATGGACTTATATGTGAAGTATTGGAAAGGAAGACTTAGATTTGGTCGAACAAACGGTTTTCGAGCCAAATCAAAGTGTTGGGACGATTTCAACCTTTTGACTCGGACCGAGTCAGTTCTGTTTGAGCCAAAGTCCAGAAAAGTGTTTTTTGGACTTGCTGAGTTTTGACTCGGTCGAGTCAAAGTTTTGACTCGGACCGAGTCAATACTAAATGGGCCGAGTCAAGAGTTGACAATGGGCTTGGGCTGAGACCGAGTCAATACTAAATGGGTCGTCCTAAAAAAAGAACTTACTTTCAGAACCCTAAGACAGATCTAGAACACAAGAAAATCGTTTCTTTTGAGGTTCTAGTTCCCGGGATTCGATCCCAAGTCTTGGAAACCCTATTCACTTCACAGATCCTAGCAGATCAGTTCCAAAAGCATTTGGAATCCTTCCCGTCGGTGTGGATACATGTAGATGAGCTGTATTTTCAGCTCTTGGTGATTAAAACAGGCCCTGGATCGATTGCTACTTTCAGATCTTCAGGAAAGAGGTAAGTATTCGATTCCTACGGTGATATACACGATCTGTCGTTTTATGAGTTTGGTTGCGTGTGACGTTTGACTAGGTTTAGATTATCCTTCCGCTGCATGAAACCTAGTAGCCAAACCCTAGATCGATGAGATCACATGCTAGGAACCCGTAGCGACGTAAAACCCTTCAGTTTCGTCCTTCCCTGCGTGTGTGACCCTGTAGGCTCATTCGATATAGCAGTATAACCCGAAATCTCTATTCCGGATATACAAATCATAGGCGGTCTCTAGCAAGACACTATGACTACCTATCTCGAATAGAGTTTGTTCGTGATCATACGAACTCCAATGATGATTCCGGCTGATGATCCTTTTGTATCGCGATATCATATGTCGAACATAAGGCATGGACAATCCACCTTATCTGATTCGACTGCTTTCTCGTTCACTGAGTTCGACTGTCTGAAATAGACGACGCTCGTCTATAGTGCGGCCACACATTCCAACAGTCGCGCTCACACGAGGGGCCCAGCGATATCTCTCTCTTTTACGAGAGGTACAAATTCCGTCTTGACTATCTACAATCCAGCACATGATTCGTTTCGTACCTGATACACGCCTTTATAGTCCTCCTGTTACGCAAGACGTTTGATGTATTCAAAGCACGCAACTCCTCATGTTGGATTCCGTAGATATCTC
>NW_010966691.1:60046-73113 GCF_000463585.1 Tarenaya hassleriana
CTCATAAACAGTACATCATAGAGTACTAAACCAACAATCTCCCACTTGCTCTAATCATGAACTGCTAAACATCTAATGCCCATATCCCTGACATGACCCTCATGCTTCGACGAAGGGAGAGGCTTCGTCAACGGATCGGCAATGTTGTCATCTGTCGACACTCTTCAAATGTGTACGTCTCCTCTGTCTATGATCTCCCTGATGAGGTGAAATCGTCTGAGTATGTGTTTGGATCGTTGATGGGATCTGGGTTCTTTTGCTTGTGCGATCGCTCCATTGTTGTCACAATACAGAGCAATGGGGCTATCAGCACTCGGAATGACACCCAAGTCACCAACAAACTTTCTGATCCAAACAGCTTCCTTAGTTGCGTCCGACGCTGCAATATACTCAGCTTCTGTAGTAGAATCTGCAACGGTCGCTTGCTTGGAACTCTTCCAGCTAACAGCGCCTCCGTTTAAGCAGAAAACATAGCCAGACTGCGATCTGTAGTCATCCGGGTCTGATTGAAAACTAGCATCGGTGTAACCTCTTACAGCGAGCTCGTCTTCCAACCTACCGTATACCAAGAATACATCCATAATCCTTCTGAAGTACTTTAGGATGTTCTTGACGGCGATCCAGTGCGACTCACCTGGATCTGACTGGTATCTACTCGTAATGCTCAACGCGTAGGATACATCCGGTCGAGTACAAAGCATGGCATACATGATGGATCCAATTGCCGAAGCATATGGAATCCGGTCCATGCGTTCTCGCTCATCAGGTGTCGTAGGACACTGAGTCTTGCAGAGAACTGTGCCACTGCTCATCGGTAAGGTTCCTTTCTTGGAATCTTGCATCTTGAACCGTTTCAAGACCTTATCGATGTAAGTACTCTGACACAATCCTAGAAGACGTCTCGATCTATCTCTATAGATCTTGATGCCTAATATATAGGCCGCTTCTCCTAGGTCCTTCATAGAAAACTGCGTTCCTAGCCAAGACTTTACGTCTTGCAAGGTAGGAACGTCATTCCCTATAAGGAGAATGTCATCCACGTACAGCACTAGAAATACAACTGTGCTCCCACTAACCTTCTTGTAAACACATGGCTCGTCTTCGTTTTGTGAGAAACCAAACTTTTTGATTGTCTCCTCAAAGCGAAGGTTCCAGCTCCTCGAAGCCTGCTTCAGTCCATAAATTGACCTCTGAAGCTTGCACACCATCCTCGGGTTCCTTGGATCGACAAAACCTTCGGGTTGTGTCATGTACATATCCTCGGTCAAGTTCCCGTTAAGGAACGCGGTCTTGACATCCATTTGCCATATCTCATAGTCGTAATATGCGGCTATGGCAAGTAGGATCCTGATGGACTTCAGCATAACTACGAGCGAAAAGGTCTCATCATAGTCAATACCATGAATTTGACGGAATCCTTTCGCCACAAGTCGTGCCTTATACGTGTGCACGTTGAAGATCCACTTGCATCCGATGGGTTTTATCCCTTCAGATGCATCAACCAGAGTCCATACTTGGTTGTCTGACATGGATTGCATCTCGGACTTCATAGCCTCACGCCATTTCTCAGAATCGGGACTCGCCATAGCCTCTGGGTAAGTTGTAGGCTCATCATGTTCCAATAACTTCTTCAACTTGTTCATTTGGCTCAACATCTACTTGCTGCTCTCGAACTTCCTCAAGTTCGATCTTACTCCCACTAACTCTTTTGGAGACGAACTCTCGCTCCATAAAAGTCGCATTCCTGGCAATGAACAGTACATCATAGAGTACTAAACCAACAGTGTATCATTTTGGTATCAGAGCTTGCTCGAGCCATTGGACGTCTAACCTCGGTGGGATCTATCCTTTATTTCGATTTATTTAGTAATCAAGTTTTGAGGGCAAAACACGGAGAAGAGAGAGGGAATGATGAGGACAAAACTTCTGAAGAGAGTGGGAATGATGAGGACATCGGACCCAACAACATCTCGAAATGAAGATCTTGACGGAAGCATCATGGAGCAAAGACAAGGGCAGACCGAGTTCCACCTCGGATCAAAGCCACCAAATAAAAAGTAGTTTCTTGGAGTGCAAGGAAATTATCCAAAGGAAGCTTCTTCATCATCAAGACAACTCCAACAACTAGCTTCCCAACCACCTCATTTAATGCAATATCAAGGCAACTCCAACAACTAGCTTCCCAACCACCTCATTTAATGCATTGGACTCCTACCTCTCTTGCATGTTCTTATCATTTAATGTTGTAGTCGAGAATTATAACTTATATAAAGGCCTTGTAGTGCATCATTTGTAATCAGACTTGTAGAATGTCTCAAACATTTCGAGTTTTATAAACTCTTCTTTGGTTTGTCCGAAATTTATCCCGATCTTCGGTGTGTCCGAGATTACGAGTTTGGTGTGTCCGAACTCAAGCCTTGGTTTGTCCGAGGTCCACTATTTATTCTTCCCCTTCATTCCACCCATCTTTCTTTTCGGAATTACGTCGAGCATCCCTTGATCCGTGACTGATTCCGAGGACCACCATTCCCTTTCGAACATCATACCCGATCGAAAGTCGAGAGCCTTCTCCGTGAAGTGCGAGAGACTGCGATTCGGCCTTGTTCCATCCTCTCCGAGCCAAGGCGTGTATCATGCAGCATGTGGAGGTGATATTTATGACATCCCTTTCTAAGAGTTAGAAGCGACAATTGCAAAACTGGCCAAAGGACGCAGCCATACGTCCAACGAGTTCAGTAGGAGAAGCTCAGTGAAAGGTGATGTGGGAGAGAACCCAGCTCTTAAGGCGGTGTTGGCCGACCTTGCTGAGATAAAGGTCTAACTCACCAATGCCAAACAAGTAGCTGCTATGGAAGATCACAATTTAACGCAAGTTCAACCGGGTATGTACATGGTTGATCAAGAAGCGGAAGAAGCCAACTATGTCGGCCCGAACCAATACACTCATCCATCCAACCTATACAACCCGGGATTGAGGAATCATCCCAATTTCTCCTACAAGAACACGTCGAATGCGCTAAATCCCCAGCCCGCTTTCCAACGGAACAACCAAGGACCCCCGAGTTTTCAATCGAAGTACCAACAGCTAGGTCAAGGGAGCCAAGGTTATCAAGGGAATTCCAACTATAGACCACAGCAAGTGCAACCCAAGGAGCAAGACCCGGATATCAAGGATATGTTGTTTCAAATTCTCCAAGGTCAAAAATCACAAGGAGTATCCATTGGGAGCATTGAAAATGAGCAAATTGCGTTCAAGAAACAATTGGAAGGAGTACAAGCTCACTTGAAGATCTTGGACAATAAAGTGGCCCAACTTGCATCTTCCTCCTCATCAAGACAGCAAGGCATGCTTCCCGGTAAAAACGAGGTGAACCCTCGTGAGCACATCAATGCAGTGGAGCTAAGGAGTGGGAAACAACTTCTGGAGATCATCCCCCCGATGATTGAGAACACATCGCCTCCAAGGCTAACAAGAGAGGAAAAAGGAAAATCTGTAGAGAAAGACACCCCTAAGGTGCAAGAACAGAAGAAAGAACCAGTCTACATTCCTCCTCCGCCTAAGGTACCCCCGATACCCTTCCCTTCTCGTCTAAAGAAATTTCATGAGGACAGCCAATTTGGAAAGTTTGCGGAAATGCTGAAAAAGATGGAGATTACAATGCCTTTTCATGAGGCAATTCTTCAAATGCCATCATATGCGAAGTTCCTCAAGGATATTTTGATGAAGAAGCGGGTAGTGGAAAATGAGACTGTAGCATTGAGCACCGAAATTAGCGCAACCATCACAAAGCACAAACTTCCCCCGAAGATGTCTGATCCGGGAAGTTTCTCTATTCCATGCAAGCTGGGGAATATTGAGATTGATAGAGCATTATGCGACCTTGGAGCTAGCGTGAGTTTGATGCCGCTACCCATTTACAAGAAGTTGAATATAGGCGACTTGAAACCCACGAAGATGGCCTTACAACTAGCGGACAGATCTATCAAGTATCCAGTAGGGATTTTAGAAGACGTACCCCTCAAGATTGGCGGATTCTATGTACCAGTGGATTTTGTAGTGCTAGACATGGATGAGGATTCCAAAGTTCCAATCATTTTGGGCCGACCATTCTTGAGCACAGCGGATGCCGTAGTTCATGTCTGAGCCGGTAGATTAACGATGTAGATCGGGGATGAGACAGTCGAATTCACGCTTGATCAGAATTTGAAGCAACCCTCGACCAATGATATGGTATGTTATGTGGATATACTTGAAGCAATGGCGGAAGAAGTGATTGGAGAGTTCTGTGAGGTAGATCCACTTGAAGTGTCACTTATGGCCGCGGAAGCAAGCTTATATAGCAATTGGGATGAGATCGAGGAGATACGACGAGCCTTGGATGATCGGGAAGAGGAAAAAGAGAACTTTGCAGTTTTCCAGGCGGCCCGCCCAGAATTTCAGGCGGACCGCCCGATTTCATCTGAGGATATTGGAATTCAGGGAAAAACGAGTGACCGCTCGTTTTTTCGGGCGGACCGCTCATATTCTCTGAGAAAAATCGACTCATCTTCGGAGGCAGCGAGCGACCGCCTTGAAATTCAGGCGATCCGCTCGAAAGCTCTGAGACATTTGGATATGCATTTGAGGAAACGAGCGACCCCCTAAAAATCAGGCGACCCGCTCAGAATTTCTGAGTAAAATCGTCTCATCTTCAGATCAAGCGAGCGACCGCCCCGAAATTCAGGCGACCCGCTCGAAAGCTCTGAGCAATCTCGACCGATCCTCAACCAAAACGAGCAACCGCTCGCCAAATCAGGCGGCCCTCTCGATAATTCTGAGCAAAATCGATTCTTCCTCGGACAAAACGAGCGATCGCCCATCGGATTGGGCGGCCCACCCATTTGCACCTGGGACGAAAGATTTGCACTCCGAGGCCCTCTTCTCAACTATCATGCCATCCTCGACACACCAAAGTTCCGAGAGGGGATACACATGCTGATTGGGACCCCAAATATGCCCCACAAATGGAATTGAAACCTCTACCTCAAGGGCTAAGGTACGTCTTTCTCGGCGCAAATTCTACTTACCCCGTTATCATTAATGATGCACTAGATAAGGATCAAGTAGAAAAACTCACTAAGTTGTTTAGGCAATACATGGAAGTCCTAGGTTACACTGTAGGAGACATCAAGGGTCTTAGCCCCTCTCTTTGCATGCATCGCATACATTTAGAGGATGATAGCAAATCGTCAATCGAACATCAACGTAGGCTAAACCCGAACATGAAATTGTTAGATGCGGGTATTATTTACCCGATTTCGGATAGCTCTTGGGTTAGTACGGTGCAAGTCGTGCCTAAAAAAGGAGGAATCACAGTCGTTCCTAATGAAAACAATGAACTCATACCGACTAGAACTGTTACGGGATGGAGAATGTGCATTGACTATCGAAAACTTAACACAAACACCCGTAAGGATCACTTCCCCCTTCCATTCATCGATCAAATGTTAGAGAGGCTTGCACTGCATTCTTATTTTTGTTTTCTCGATGGTTACTCCGGTTTCTTCCAAATTCCTATCCATCCGAGTGACCAGGAGAAAACAACATTCACATGCTCTTACGGCACTTTCGCATATAGACGCATGCCATTTGGATTATGCAATGCCCCCGCAACTTTTCAAAGATGCATGATGGCTATTTTCTCCGATGTCATTGAAGATATTATGGAAGTGTTCATGGACGATTTTTCTGTCCATGGACCCTCCTTTGATGCGTGTTTAACCAATCTCCATCGAGTGTTAGACAGGTGTCTCAAGGCGAATCTGGTTTTGAATTGGGAGAAATACCACTTCATGGTGCGAGAGGGCATTGTACTTGGTCATCGAATTTCGGATAAGGGAATAGAAGTGGATAGAGCGAAAGTGGAAGTGATTGAGCAGCTACCCCCACCGACCAATGTTAAAGGGATCCGAAGCTTCTTGGGTCACGCCGGGTTTTATAGGAGGTTAATCAAAGACTTCTCGAAAATAGCGAGACCTTTGACTGCGCTTTTGGGCAAGGATATCTCATTTGTGCTTAATGAGGAATGCCACAAAGCGTTTGAAGTTTTGAAGAAGGCGCTAGTATCACCCCCGATTATCCAACCCTCGGATTGGAGTATTACTTTTGAGTTGATGTGTGATGCTAGTGATTTTGCGGTCGGAGCCGTATTGGGACAAAAGAAGGATGGAAAGCATTACGCTATATACTATGCAAGTCGGACGCTCGATGATGCTCAAATGAATTACTCCACCACGGAGAAAGAGCTCCTTGCTGTAGTCTTTGCTTTCGAGAAATTTAGATCATACTTGGTGGGTTCTAAAATCATCATCTACACGGACCACGCTGCCTCGAGGTACTTGCTCACGAAGAAGGATGCTAAACCAAGGCTGATCTGATGGGTGTTGCTTCTGCAAGAGTTTGATCTAGAAATCCGTGATAGGAAAGGAACGGAGAATACAGTGGCGGATCACTTATCGAGATGGGTTCAAGTGCTATCAACCTGAAACCAAGCGTGAGTTTATCTCAAGAGATGTCATATTTGATGAAGACAATGGGTACTTTGCGGTAAAGGATTGGAAGAGCTTGGAAACTCTCACAAATTCTTTCCCTGATTATAATGCATCATTATTACACCTTTTAAAGGCAGTGCAGGAACAACCAAACAATGATAGTGGACTCGATGAAAAATCAAGGGACAATCAGGAACATCAAGATGAAAGTAATGAGTCTCAATATAAAGAAAGTGGTGAATCATGTGAAAACCAAGAGGAAATTCAAGATCCAATGAATGGGAATGATGAGGTGGAAGAACCGCATTATCAAGAATCAAACACCACTGAAAGAGAGGGGGAACCACCTATGATCGACAATAAAGAGGAACATTACAACGGTAATATGCCTACCGAGTCTGCTAACCCCCACGAAACTCAAGTACTTCGAAGAAGCACAAGGCTAAGTACTCATGAAAATCCAATTCTTCGAAGAAGCTCAAGACCAAAAGCTCCGATCTCGGAATGGTCCAAAAAGCGGGTTTATTTCAATGGCCATGTTGTGGCTCATCCTATTCAAGAAGTTTATTCTATCTCTAACTTTTCATCTAATGAGCACGTTTTCTTGAGTAAAATTGATCAGGGGAAGGAGCCATGTTCTTTTGAAGAAGCTAAGGAGCACCACGTGTGGATAAATGCAATGAAGGATGAAATCGATGCACTTGAAAGAAATGACACATGGGATGTTGTATCTCTTCCGGAAAATAAAAAGGTTGTAGGCTGCAAATGGATCTTCAAAATAAAATATCACAGCAATGGTGATATTGAGAGATACAAAGTTAGACTCGTCGCAAAGGGGTTTACACAAACCTATGGAGAAGACTATACTGAAACATTTGCTCTTGTTGCTAAGTTACCTTCAATTCGTATTATCCTTTCTCTTGCAACTAATCTTGATTGGGATTTGTGGCAGATGGATGTAAAAAACGCCTTTCTTCAAGGTGAACTTGCAGAAGAAATATATATGCAGCCACCTCCGGGATATCTTGAAGACCAAGAAAATGGGAAGGTTTTCAAGTTAAGGAAAACAATCTATGGACTGAAGCAATCTCTGCGTGCATGGTATCACAAACTACACAATGCACTTATCACACATGGATTCACTAGGAGTGAGGCTGATCACTCTCTCTTTACTCTTCAAGGAGATCTTGGTATAATCGTTTTTCTCATCTATGTTGACGATATAATTATTGCTGGAAATGACAAAAAGGGTATTCAAGATACTAAAACCTTTTTGAAAAAGACTTTTGATATCAAGGATCTAGGCGAACTCAAATACTTTCTTGGCATTGAAATTTCTCGTTCAAAAAACGGATTATTTTTATCTCAACGAAAGTATATTCTTGATCTGCTTAGTGAGACAGGAAAACTTGCAGCAAAACCTGGTCGAACTCCCCTTGAAGAAAATTACAAGGATCAACGCGAGGGGGAATCTCACAAAGATATTGATCAATATCGTCGCGTTGTGGGTAAACTTATCTATCTTACTATTACAAGACCTAATCTATGTTTTGTTGTGAATCAGGTAAGTCAATGGATGCATGCTTCTACAACACAACATTGGAAGATGGTTGATCGGATTCTCAAATATCTGAAAGGGTCACCGGGTAAAGGATTATGGATGGAACGCAACATGCACACAGAGATAGTTGGATATTGTAATAACCCGTAAATTCAACTTTGAAACCGAATTTTAGAAAATCAAATATGAGTCATAAAAATATCCCTAAAATATTGAATTAGACCCTAACCAAGTTGACCCGAAGGATTGGACCGAAACGAGCGAGAAAAACGGGCGAAAACGGCCAGAACGTCCGGTCTGACAAGCAGACCGTCCGTTCCGACGGGGCTGAGTCGGACATCGCGCGCCTCCTCTTCCTTCTGCTGAGTCACGGCCGCAATTTCGGCCTCCCTCCGGCGCGTGACACCTCCTGCTTGGCGAGGACACCTCCTGCTTCCTCTGGGACGCGGGATTTCGCCCCCAAATCCGCCATTCTTCAGTCATTTTCACTCTCACACTCTCCCACAAACTCTCTCAAAAGTCCGAAAACTTGGATCTTCGATTGGAGCTACTATTTCGATCGAAATCAACAAATAAACCAAGCAATCAACTCTAGAAAACCTTCCCAACAAAGCCCAAAGCTCGAATTTGAATTAGGTGAGTGTTTCGGATTATGCCCGAAAATGATAATCAAATTGAAAATGGAGATTTGATTGCTTTGAGTGAAAATTGCATGAAATTGGTGTTAGATTTGGATTCCTGATGTTCTAAGGATCATTTTGGTGTATAGCTTGTTGAGTTTGGTGCGAAAATTTGGAACCCGAAGTTCCTGGTACGCCTAGACCGAACGGTCCAGGCTTGGACCGAACGGTCCATGCATGGACCGTTCGTTCTAGGGTTGTAGGGTCGCGAGGAAGAAGACGGGTCTAGACCGTCCATTCTGGACCTGGACCGTCCGTTCTGGACCTAGACCGTCCGTTCCATTCCTTGCGGAGCATCCGTTCCAGCTTCGGCCAGACCGAAGGGATCAGACCACCCAGTCCGTCCGTTCCAGACGGGGTAGGCCATCCGTTCTGGACCCCTGTCTCCCCGTTTTCATTCGTTCCTTCGGATCGAACGGAATCCGATGCAACCGACCCCTACACGTGATCTACCTAGACCCGTTCCCTACCCGAATCTCATGAAACTTGAATGAAAACGACCTACGGTAAGTAAAACCTTCGGAACGAGCTGAATTGGTAATCCGAGATGGTCGGAACCCAATTTGATCGGATCGGAGGGTAAAAGAATAGAATGAATGTAATGGAAACGAGATAACCAAAATGACGAGTAAAGACGTATGTATATCCGATTAAAGTATAATGATATATGAGTGCATGTGAATGGGGAATCGGGTAGTTGGCATGGCGCGAGACTTTATTCCGGAGGGTCGGGATAAGGTTGAGCGTGTGATTGTAGCGGGTTGATGTGATATTCCGATGATTGCATTGGCTGAGATCTCCTCTTTGTGATCTCTGACCCGGGTCGGGTTTCGTATTGAGGAGGCATGGTTGTGATTGATTGCCCACAGGCAGAGCTTGGAGCCGATGATACACGTGATAGTCTTGAGCGATTCGGCTATCATGGGGTTGAGGAAATCTTACGGTTACACTGTAACCGCGCCAACGTTCCACTAGCTATGGAACGGGTTCGGGATTGAGTGATTCTCCCGGCAAAGACTGGCAATACATTTACCCGTGACTCGGGATTGAGCGATTCTCCCGACGAGGTTATGCGAAGGAACTCAGAAAGACCTGAGCTCGGGTCCAATGAGTTTCTCTGTGGCGGACGGCCGGCGAGAGGTTGTCAGTTTTGTATTGACTTTGCTCGACATAGTCGGTGGTGGCCTGGAGGAGGCACCTGACACTCTGGTATCGAGAGGTGACATCGATAACAGAGGGGATGGTTGATGTATTATGTTTTATGGAGTAGGGATTTGGATGACGTGTTTTATTGTTCCAGCGATTGCCGAGGAGAGCGGGGGATGTGCGTTGCACATGGAGCGTCCTTACCCACGTGTGTGATGCATACGTGGAGATTATTTGACGGTACGGATATTACTGGGAGACCCGATGGGTCGAGCTATGACTTGTGTACATATGTCCTGGACTGGTGAGACCAGATCCTTGCGGTATCCTATGTGTGCGATGCACATAGAGATGATTTGATGGTTATGTCCGATGACTTGTCATTTGCACTGAGTGTGTGTGATAAGTGAATTATTTGTGCGATTGAGTGAACGATGTTTGATGGCATGGAGTGTGTATATATATGTATACACTTATATGTACTGTGTGTATAATATTGTTTGTGTTTGGCCATTTGCAATTTGAGTATGATCTTCGGGTCTAACCCAAAGTACTCACTAAGCACGTAGCTTATGGACGTTGTTATGCAATGTTTCAGGCACGGAACAGTATTGGCAGCGGCAGGACGAGGGTACTGGTGACGCATGAGGAGTTTTTCTGGATCATGTACTTTTCTTCATTTGGACTTATGTTGGTTTGTACGGGCGGTGACTTGACCTTGTTTTATATTGTGGTTACCGTCTCTATGTTGGTGTGTATACTACTGTACGTGAGTTTGTAAACATATACTTGCTTTTCCGCTGCGTGTGTAATAAAATAAAATATTTTTAAATTCCCGCTATTTTATTATATGTTTGAGCGTCCATGTGGCACAACTCATGAGCGGGAGACGGGTTATGGGTGTCACAGATATTCTGATGTAGATTGGGCAGGTGACAAGTTCGATCGAAAATCAACCTTGGGCTACCGACGTTTGTTGGGGGCAATCTCGTGACATGGAAAAGCAAGAAGCAAACAGTTGTAGCAAGATCAAGCGCTGAAGCTGAATACAGAGCCATGGCAAACATTACTTGTGAATTAATGTGGATA
Organism: Tarenaya hassleriana; assembly: GCF_000463585.1. Taxonomy (NCBI): domain Eukaryota; kingdom Viridiplantae; phylum Streptophyta; class Magnoliopsida; order Brassicales; family Cleomaceae; genus Tarenaya; species Tarenaya hassleriana. The sequence continues at coordinate 71,054 of NW_010966691.1, forward strand.
AAGTCACTACTGCGTGATCTCGGGATCGAAATATTTCAACCGATACCACTGCATTGCGACAATCAAGCTGCCATACACAGCTGCAAATCCTATATTTCACGAGAGGACAAAGCACATTAAAGTCGACAGTCACTTCATTCGTGAGAAGATTGATCAAGGAATTATCTCCCCGATGTACACCAGGAGTTCTGATCAGCTCGCATACATATTCACAAAAGCCACAAACTCTCCTGTTCTTGACAAACTCTTTTCCAAGATTGGTCTTGTGGTTTATCCACAGCCAATCTTGAGGGAGAATGTTGAAATAGACGAGGTTTTGGATGACTCTACGTGAAGGTTGTTGCATATGAAGTTGCATATGCACGAGTACCATGAGATTGCTTGGATTACAAGGATAAGGGCATTAAATCACAATATGGACGCTGGGCACTTGCACACCAAGAAACAACCACTTTACTTCATGTCTAAATCTGCCAACAACCTCATTAAATGCTGCTGCACATGCACAACTCTAACAGCTAGTTCATTAATGATTGTTCTCTTTCCTTTCTCTATAAATAGCATCCTCTTGTACTAGAATGAATTATCTTAATAAGATCTTTCTTTGTTCATTTCTTTTCTCTCCATTCCTTCTATGCTCGTTCTAAACTTCTTTAGTGTGATCATTGCAAGAAACCAAGGCGTGTAAAAGAAAAGTGTTGGATTCTTCATCCCCATCTCAAACCATCTAAATTCCAGAATCCAAACAAAGGTGCTGCAATGCAAGCTTTGCAGGATGATGTCTTTACAAAAGAGAATGTTGAATGCATCAAGCAATTCATCCAAGCCATGAATCTCAACAAGCAGAATGGTAATGATGGGAAAGCCTTCTTCAACTCTCATTATAAACTTGTTGTTATTGATTCAGGAGCCACTCATCACATGTTTTGTGATTCAACTCGTTTTAAAAACATCAAAATGGCCAAAGGACAAGGAACTATTACAATGTTTGATAAAGAACTTCCTACCCTATATGTTCCAGATTTCACGACAAATCTCATTTCTGTCCCGGAACTCACCAAAGATGTTGATTGTTTCGTCACATTTGATTCTAATGGTGTTGCATTTCAGGATACTAAGACATGTCATATGTTTGGAAAGGGAGCGTTGAAGAATAATCTCTACTTGATTGAAGACTCAAGTTGTCCTGCATTTGCTCTTAATTCTGTCTGACATGCTAGGCTAGGGCATCCTCACTACAAAGCGCTTAAGCATCTCTTACCTAAAGTTGCTTATGACCATAAGTTGTGTAAGGCTTGTATTCTAGGAAAGCATTGTCGCTCTGTTTTTCACGATTCTCAAACTATTTATGAAAATTGTTTTGATCTTGTTCACTCTGATATTTGGACTGCAACAGCCTTCACGTAGAGTCATCCAAAACCTCGTCTATTTCAACACACACAACAGGTCTTTCTTTTCCTTTGTATGAAATGTTGGGATTTCTGGGATCTCATGAGCGAATCTAATTCCTAAGAGATCGATTCTAGGGTTTGCGCAGCGGATATAAAACAAAAATTTAATGAAACCCTAGAACCATGCTTCTATGAATCGTAGAAACGTTAGAACGCTTACCTCAATCGATCCGGGGCCTGTATCAATCGAAGAACATGTCTGATCATGAAAGGCAGGAAGAATACCTTGCCCTCTACACGTATCCACACTTCGGGATGGATTCCAACGATTGGAACTTGTCTGCTAGGACTCGAATCTTCTATTCGATTTGTGCTTTGAGAAAAACGGACTTTGATCACACTCTCAAGCTCTTAGATCTCACCAAAAGTCTCTTACAAGTGTTCTCAAGTCGGCTCCCTTAATTAGGGTTTTTAATCTCCTTCTTATAAAGTGATTTAACCCTAATTCGGTTTAATTTCGGAAAATCTGAAGCCCAGAACGGACGGTCCAGAAATGCACGCATACCGTCCGTTCCAGCAAGTAGAACGAACGCTCCGCATTAGTGGACCGTCCGTTCCAGTCTTATGGAACGGACAATCCGTTCTGGACCGTCGGGGCTGGCTGCCGCG
>NW_010966691.1:73160-87135 GCF_000463585.1 Tarenaya hassleriana
TTTTTCTGTCGTTTTTCTCACGCGTTTTGTCCTTCCCTGCGTATGTGACCCTGTAGGTTCATTCGATATAGCAGTATAGTCCGAAATCTCTATTCCGGATATACAAGTTATAGGCGGTCTCTAGCAAGACACTATGACTACCTATCTCGAATAGAGTTTGTTCGTGATCATACGAACTCCAGTGATGATTCCGGCTGATGATCCTTTTGTATCGCGATATCATATGTCGAACATAAGGCATGGACAAGCCACCTTATCTGATTCGACTGCTTTCTCGTTCACTGAGTTCGACTGTCTGAAATAGACGACGTTCGTCTATAGTGCGGCCACACATTTCTACAGTCTCGCTCACACGAGGGACCCAGCGATATCTCTCTCTTTTACGAGAGGTACAAATCCCGTCTTGACTATCTACAATCCAGTACATGATTCGTTTCGTACCTGATACACGCCTTTATAGTCCTCCTGTTACGCAGGACGTTTGACGTAATCAAAGCACGCAACTCCTCATTTTGTATTCCGTAGATATCTCAGGTCTTAGGATCCAATCATGGAACCGTCATATGAGATTCTAGTCATGACTCTAGTCCATGTGACAATCTCATGCGGGTCAATCCAGTATTCCGTTCTGCAACGAATACCTATGATTGTGATCGTATCCAATACCTATGATCATCTATGTGATCATCAATCACACATCATACTAGTCTTATTATGTCGTTATTCCCATAACGACACAAGACTAGGGAGTTTAGTATCATTCATAATGATACATGGATTTCATAACAGATCTAGCATGCAAGAACTTGTAATGAATAAAATACTCTCATAAAAGCATAGAAAGTATCAATACATCGAATGTATCTGAACAAAGCTCATAATCAGTACATCATAGAGCACTCCGTCTTATGATAGTGAGCAAATTCACTTGGTACAGCAAATAGGTTCTTTCTACCTTCTTCCCTTTTTATGAGCATACACACTTCGTTGTATGCCGGAAGAGTCTTGTTGCGGAGAATATGATAGACCAAATCGTTGTATGACCTATCAAGAGTGAGCAGAAACGAAAATACCTTGTCTTGCTCCATTCTTTCCGTGAGAACCTTGAGATCAGTTATAAGAGGACGAAGCTCCTCTAATTCAGCCCACAACACGTTAAACTCACTGTGGAGTTTAGTAAAGGGCTCTCCATTTTGCTGCAGATTGAACAATTTCTTTTTGATTTAAAAAATATGGCACCAATTAGAGAGATTACAGTATACTTCCTTCAGATTATTCCACAGAGCTTTGGCGGAATTAGCAAGGATGAATGATCGTAAAATCTTCTGGTCAAGAGAACTTTGCAAAATTGCTAGCACCTTCTGATCTTCTTGGTACCATTTGTCATTTTCTTGACTTGAGTTTTCATTTTCAGGAGATTTACCTTTGTTGGTGATAGATTCTCCTTCCTCAATATGACTCCACAAACCGCGACTAGATAACATGGTTTTGGAGCCTTAGACCAATAAAAGTAGTTTTCACCGTTGAATACAACAGGCACAACACTCAAATCTGATCCCTCCATTGCCAAAACAAATAGAGAATTTGCGCAAATTCAAAATTTTAGCGCTCTAATACCATAAAGAAGTTTAGAATGAGCATAGAAGGAATGGAGAGAAAAGAAATGAACAAAGAGAGACCTTATTCAGATAATTCATTCTAGTACAAGAGGATGCTATTTATAGAGAAAGGAAAGAGAACAATCATTAATGAACTAGTTGTTGGAGTTGTGCATGTGCAGCAGCATTTAATGAGGTTGTTGGCAGATTTGGAGATGAAGTAAAGAGGTTGTTTCTTGGTGTGCAAGTGCCCAACGTCCATATTGTGATTTAATGCCCTTATCCTTGTAATCCAAGCAATCTCATGGTACTCGTGCATATGCAACTTCATATGCAACAGCCTTCACGCAGAGTTGGTATCAGAGCTCTCCATTTTGTGGTTGCTTTGGTCCAATAGAAATAATTGTCACCATTTAGGGTGATTGGAATGAGTTTGGACTGAGAATCCATGACTGCACAAGGCGGAGCGTATGAAAAACGTAGAAGCAGAGTTCTGAGAGTAGAACAGAAGCGTCAATGATCTTTCTCTGATACCATGTAGAATTTTGTGTTTGTGGAAGAGATGGAATATGAATAACGAAAGGTAGAAAATGAAGATTGAAACGAAAGAGGATATAAGAACGAAATAAGGATAGAGGGGAAATAACTCAGATTTTCTTAAGTCTCTATTTTTTATTTTAAGTGATACAAGATATCACCTATTTATAGTAGAGAAACTAGTTGTTACAACAAATATTTAATTAGGTAGTTGGGAAGAGAATTGAATAAACTAGTTGTTGAAACCTTGCATGTCCAGGAGCATTTATGAGGTAGTTGGCAAGTAGTAGCTTCCCACTGTATGTTTCAATATGAACTCCATGGGCCTTTCTTGGGTCTAGGGTTGGGCACGGGTCGGATACCCGCGTTTTTAGAGATACCCGTCTTCGTTTTCGTCTTCGCGAGTTTTAGAGAAATGTTATCTATGTCTCTATCTCATAATATCCGGGTACCCGTCCAACGGGTACCCATAACTAAAAGACGGGTACCCGCGAGTATCCGTACCCGTACAGAAAATATTAAATAATATAAAATTAAACCAAATAATCAATAAAAATATACATATTTTATTCCAAAAATACATTTTTAAGTTTAAAAATTCTTAAAATATAATAATATACATAGAATTCTAGAAACATTTTAAAAAATACACAATAATTTGAATTTGAATCCATCAAAACTTGAAAATCTAATATATAATTCTAACGGAAAGTAAAAATAACCTAAGTATTTTGGAAATTATATTAAAAATATAAGGTTAATTTTGTAATTTTAATATATATGCGGGTACCCGCGGGTACCCGTTGTTTTCATATAAAAAATCCGAACCCGAACCCATATGACGGGTATTCTAGTTTTTAATACTCGTTTTCGTTTTCGTTAGTTGCCGAATACCCATTTTTCGGGTGTCCACGAGACCGGGTACCCGCTTACCCGCGGGTAACGGGTTTAAATGCCCAGCCCTACTTGGGTCTGATCTATCCCATGTCATCCGATTAAGCCACACTGCAAGCTAGGGTTCTTGCTCGTCATTTTGCTCAATGGTTCTTTGCTTCCCAAGTCTTTCTGTATCATGTTTGTTACTCTTTTGCTCTTCAACAAAATACGCCTTTGGTCGAGCAAAACTTTTCTCTCCATTGGAAGCGTGAAGAGATCTTTCAGGGCGAAGCTTTTCTTGGGGCGTAAATGATCATCTTCCTGATCGAAGTTCGTTGTCTTGGAACATGAATATAAAAACTAAAAATGGACAAAAGTAGTCGATTTTTGTATACTCAAACAACTACATACGAAATACCACCATCGAATTCGGTTCCAGGAATAGACAGACAAACCATAGATACCTCAGTGAGGAAAGAAATTAGAGTTTCAACCATAAAACTGTCTTTCATGGTCCTCATCTCGCCTTGCCTCGAACCCTCATCCCTGCCCACAGATACCTGAAAAATTGGGACATCCACAGTATCCGAAGCTAGGATATCCATCAACGACGGGTTTGGGATGGGTTCCAAACCCTAGAACCAGAGTTGCTCGAGTTTGAAATTGAGCACCCCAAATTATTTGAAAACAGACTAGTATCCAGTCCTAATACAGAGAGATGCATCTGAAACGTACCGAAAACTATAAATTGCAATCGGAACTCTCACAAGGAAGATCACTCGTCTTCCGCATAAATGTCTCTTCAAAACGAAAAAAACAGAGGATCGCTAGGTTTCTTCTAATACCTAATGTTTTGGCTATGCAACAACTCCACAACTGCTGAAACCACTCCTTTTCCCTCCACTGATATGTCGAAACTCGGATCCTCTATCTTCCTGTACAGTAGCTTGTCTAGCTCGCCTCGCAGTTTCTGCCCCACAGAAAAACAAGGAAAAATCACACTTTCAGCTCTCATCAATAAACAATGTAAAACGTGGAACTCACAGTTGAAATACGGCATTCAAGTCATTTCCCATGCGAAAATTTGAGCTCCTGGTGGGAAATTTCTCAGAAACAGAAATTCTGAATGTAATACCAAGTCTTGATATGTCATTTTGGTTTCCATTTCATTTGAATGAATGGACGGAAATATCAGAGATTTCGGGGAAGAAGTGCTTACCCGGATGAGCTCCAAGACATTCTTGGAGGCAGAGAAATGGAGATAACCTCCCAACATCTCTATACCTTCCCCGGTTTTGCTCGGGATAAGGTTTCCGCCGAACATAAGCAGGGCATAATCCGATATATTCGTCGAGTCCCGGATGTAAACGCCTGTACTCTTGACCTTCTCGCTGTACACCAAATACGGAAGCGGGAAGAGATGGACGCTCGCATTGACTGATCCTGGGTGTATATCAACTTTCCCCAACTCTTTTGTGTAGAACACAGTGCGTTTCCCTCTTCTTTTACACTGCACGACGTTCGGGTACAGCCCAGCGCATAGAATCGCAGACACCATCTCCAGGTCATGGCTGTATTGGTTGTACGCCTGAAAAAAAAAAGCGTGTGTATAATGTCAAATGGTTAGTCATGTGTATGTGTGTATATATATGTATGTGTATGTGTATGTGTGTGTATATATATGTGTGTATGTATATATATATATACATATATACACACATACACACATATACACACATACATATATACATAACCAGACAAATATACATACATACACTCATATACATATGTGCATACATATCACATACATATACAAGTTTTTGTGGTGTTTGGTAGATATCATATAAGTTGGAACTATTTCTCCAAGCTTATGTATGTATGCGGGTACATGAATATCCATATATATACATACATAAATCTACATATATACACATATACATATAATATATATATACACACATACATATATGTACACATACAAGTTTTATGTATCGTTGATAGATATCATATAAGTTGGAACTAATTCTCGAAACTTACATTTGAACCGCAGGATTTGTCGACAAAACCAATATCCGAAAGAAGATCCAGAAACTGGTTTCTCATATCCTCCATCATCCGTAACGTCATTGGGGAAAGGAAGTTCTGCCAACAATAATCTCGTTCACACCCCTCGCGCTTCGCATCCCTATATCCCTCGAAAGCCTTAAGGAGCGCAATGTGATCACTATACCAAAAAGAGATCAAAATTTTTGGTAAGATCCAATACCCAATTGACTGAAAAAGTATGGTAATTTGATAAGGCCCAACCTGCACGAATCACCAGCGAAAGATCTTTTGGCTTCATCGGCTTCTTCTTTCCTACTTAATGGAAGGATAAATGGGCTGCGATAGGCCATTGCGGCCGCAATCGTCAAAGCAGGATTGAGGCAACGGAAGATAGCTCCGATCAGAAGCATCTTTCCAATATTTGGGTCCACAGGTAGCGTGCAGAGATGTCGACCTGTAAAAGTAAAAATTAATGATGGTAACATTCTTCTTTTCTTTTTTCTGTTTCGTTTTTCTTTTTTGAAATTATATCAACAGAATTCTGCTCACCGAGTGGAGTTAGCTCTTCCACATCATCTAAAGCCCCGACTGTTTTGAGAAGCTCAATAGCGTTTTTAACAGCAAGAGGATCAGGCGGCTGAAGTGCCTTTGCCAAAAAGGATCCGATATCGCCAACCTGCAAGCTTTTGATATGGAGGCATAACTCTTGCAAGGGAGTTCGGATGATTTCTGGTAGCTGAAACTGGGGCAGTGCCTCATGGATAACTTTCGGATACAACCTGAAACAAACTCCGGGTTGGACACGTCCAGCACGGCCCCGTCTCTGTAAGTGCATCAGAGTTTAAGAGAGAAAAGAAAGTTAGGATTCTAAAAATCAGTTTGACTAAAATATTTCGATTGATGATAGAAAACGATCTTTGATTGTTGATTTCGGACATTCATGATGTTTTCAGATACCTGGTGAGCCGAAGCCTTTGAAATCCATGATGGTAAGAGACAGGCAACCTTGTTTAAAGCATCGTAGCTAGTTTCCTTTGCTTTACCACAGTCAATAACATATACAACATCATCGATCGTAATGCTACTCTCAGCAATGTTAGTAGCCAAAACTATTTTCCTGCGAAAAAGGGGTTTATTCAATTCGAAATAATCGCTAGAATGAATGATCAAAAAAGGAACCAAGGACAAGGGCAAGATCCGTGAAGAATCCATAGTGCAAACTGCAAAGGGCTAACCGCTTGTTAGGAGGTGGGTGGTCAAAAATTTCATGCTGGTTGACGGTTGGCATTGAACCGTGTAGAGGAAGAACTAAGAACTTGTTTGAATCACCAAGAAAGATGTTTCGTTTGACATTGTCAAGCAACTTGGAGATTTCATCCCACCCAGTGAGGAAGACAAGAATTGCTCCATCACCTTCACGACGGCAAATATGTTCAATAGTTGCCTCCACCTGTGAAGAAGTTTAAAGGATGGCATCATAATAAGACTTGCGATCTGCAGACAGTATAAAACTGAAAACTAGCTTTATTTCTGATGGGGAAGTAAGAGTAAAATGAAAAATCTCAGGGAAGCATACCAGACCCAGATCGATCTGTGCGCCAGACCAAGCTTCAAGAGAGTGTCTAGTGGATGAACTGTAATTTTTGTAGTGAGAGTTAATGTCAAGATCCTACAAAAATGAAAAAAGCCACTTGTGCATAAGATATTTCAATCTTTTTAGGATTAACCGATGCATATTCTCTAATGCGTTCAAACTTTGAAGAAGATAAATAAATCTGAAAAGGATTTTTAGAGAAAAAATAACATCAGAAGTCCTAACATTCTGCATTCTTCTTAACTACTTTTGAAAAAGGGCGAGTTCTAGGAAACCCATTGTCAATCGAAGGAACAATGCTCTAGGTTTAGGACGCCTCAATCGTCAACCAAAGTAATAGAAACCAAAGATTATGTGTAGTAATTGTCTTGGCATATGAATTCATTCACTATCTTTTCCTGGTTAAGCATTAAAGGAACCCACATCTGTGAGCAGCGGGTGTTAGTCAGTGGAACCATATGCCAAAATAGACATCTAAACAACTTACGGTTTGACTGAAGCAACAAGACTACAAGACTTACAGTAATTGTGTCACAGACAGAGTTTACTCTCCTTGCACACTTAGATCCTAAGTCCTCATATCATATCATTGTGATAAAGAGCACAGAACCATAAGACTAATTGTTCTCATTTCTCTATAGGATTACCATCTTAGTACTCTCGAAATAATATGGCTTGGCCTTTTATTTTCATGCAAGTTTAACAACTTGAAAAACCCCTGGGTAAGGACTCAGGATATCAATATATATAATTGCTACAAGGTAAGGTTTTCTACACTAGACCTTTGTGGTGGGACCCTTCCCCAGACCCCGCTCAGCATCAGCAGAATGTTTTGCGTACCAGACTTCCCATATAACGCTATCTATTTTGAGCACCAATATTTTTCCCCAACAGCTACCACTGATGAAATATAAACATACCTCAAACATATTAGTCAGTTCATCTTTCTTTGAGTCCGAATCTCTGCTTCTTCTTCTCGAGCTACCTTGATAACTGTCACAGTCTGACTTGATGCTATAGCGAGTTTTCTCCAGTACATCTTCTAAGAAAAACTCAGAAACAGGAAATGTGAAACCCTGGCAATAAATTGAAAAGAAATGTGTGTCATTGAAATAGTAAAGACGTAAACCAACAGACAAATAAGCATGAACTTCCATATATTTTCAGTCATACCGGAATGTGCATAGTTGGAGCGTTCCCAAAATAAGTTGAGAACATGTCAGCATTAATGGTTGCACTCATCAGGATAAGACGCAAATCCGGGCGTCGAGGAAGGAGATCATGCAGTATAATTAGCAGAAAATCTTCATTCATGCCTCTTTCATGAATTTCATCAACCAGCAAATGGCTTATGCCAGTTAGATTAGGATCCTGGACCTGCAATTTTAACAATAGAATCAAAAGAAGAGCATTTCAAGAGTTGAGAAGTTATAAACGTCAGAAATCAAGATGGTTCAACTTGACGAGCCAACAAGCAATACAACAATCATAACTTACCAGCTTCCGAAGCAATACACCAGTGGTGCAAAACAGCAATCGTGTTTGATCAGAGTGCTTTGATTCAAGACGAATCTGGTAACCCACAGATTCACCCAAGGACTCTCCCCTTTCAGCAGAAATACGAGATGAAACAGATATGGCAGATATACGCCGAGGTTGGGTGCAAATAATGTTGCAATCAGCACCTCTAAGAGATGATATCTCTTCTTCCAATATAAATTGAGGCAGTTGGGTAGTTTTACCACATCCTGTCTCTCCAGAAACTACCAACACCTAAATTGAAGAACAACACATGACATAAGAATTAGTGCAAGCTCAATACTGTACACCAAAAAAGCAGGCAACTCTTCCTTGATAGGACAAGAATAAAGTGAACCATGGGAAGAGACTCTTAGCAGAGATTACCTGATTTTCTGAAACAGCTTTAAGAAACTTGTCTCTCATTTTAAAAGCAGGCAGCTTTTCTCGGAAAGCTTGAAGTGCTTTAATACTGTCACTTGCCTGTGTTTAATGGGTAACATCAGTTATAGATTAAATTAGCTATCGGTTTTTAAAGCCTAGATACCTTCTTGCACTACAATTAAAAAAAATAGTGTTAGCCTTATGTACCTTTAGTCTTTCCTGCCTTTCCTTGAATGTGACACTTAATTTCTCTTTCTCAGAAAGATCTAGTAATTTTGAAGAAGAATCAATTGGTTTTATGACAGGTGATGATGTCAAATCCTGTTGATTAGCTGCCGAACTAGAGCAATATGAAGACCTTGATTCTTGTGTTTTGTTCAACAGACTTCCAAGTTTTCTCTCTGTTTCCGTTGACATTCGTATCTACATGAATTGAAAAGAGGTAAAGATATCTCAGCAGCTTATTTGGACCTGAAACTAGCCTAAGAGTTTTGTTTTTAGTACCTCTTTCTGTGTAGATCCATGGCGTTCATCAAGATCTGCTCTATAATCTGGCAGAGGAACTTTGCTAACCACAAGAGTTTTCCCTTTATTGTACGCATGGCTTTCTTTGCACAGAGTAAAAAATCATAACAGCATGTCATAAGATTGTTTCGCCATGCAAACAAACCATAATATCAATACTATAAACAACTGCAAGGTCTTTAGAGATAAATTCAAAGCATATGTTCCAAGAACCTAATCACATAGCCTTACTCCATCTCATTTCTCAGTATACAAAATAATGGATCACAAGAAAATCATACAAATTGCATCTTCAATTTGATCGAGGAAAATCCAGCGAAGATATGAAAGCTTACAAGTAAAGTCCCATTTGATAAGCCATGTCAGATAGTGTTTGCTGATCGTTCCGACTGAAATTCCGCTTTATTATCATCTCGTGCTCCCCTCCTCTTTTCATCAGCTCAATCTTATTCCACCATTCATTCTCATCAAGAACTTCCATCTGAGATCAATTGTATTCCTATTAACCTCAGAAACTCAACTGTATAACTACAATTGTCATGTTAAGATAGTTCAAAAAATAAACAAACTCGTGATGCCTGACACTAAGCTCTTCAAATCAATGTTCATATCATTACCTTGTCTAAAAAATCATCTCCAACTGCAGACATTTGCCCTAATCATGTACGCTCTGTTTATCATCCATTGAAAGCAATACAGATGATTCGAGGACAATTAAACCAAATACTAGTGAGGAACTAAATCTCATTAACACAGTACAAACACCAGGGAGTGATGCTTTTGGCTTCAAATTTTGTAGAAACTCCCAAACCAGAGTTCAACCAACTCTAGATTGTCAATCTAACGAAAGTTTCAATTACCAACCCATATTCAGCTTCCCTAACACGCTCTAGCTATTCCCCGTCAGCCAAACAATCCTTACAACAATAGTCGAAAACAAAAGCGGAGAAACAAATCGGGAAAAACAAAAATCTGACAAACCTCAACTTGTTTCTGCCGCAACCGCTCAGCTCTCCACACGGGATCCCACCAACGCTGCTCCCCACGGCCTCCACCGCCACCTCCGCCGCCGCCGCGTCCTCCTCTGCCGCCACCTCGTCCACCACGGCGGCCGCCGCCCCGGAAATTAGGACCGTGAGGCATAGAGGATAAAGCTGCGATCTGGATTCGCTGACGAAGCTGAAGAGAGTGGTTGAAGGAAAACGGAAGAGACGAAGGAAGGAGAAGACGAAATCTGGAGAGAGGAGAAATGGAGAAGAGTGACATTTATATGGGAAGATTTTTTTGGGGAAGGGGGGTTGGGTGTTTGTAGGTTGAACGAAAAGAGCGGAGAAATTACGAATAGGCTAAAAAAGAAAGGGTTTTTTTACTTTCTTTTTTTCTTTCCAAAAAATCATTTCATCTAAAAATGGAAAATTTGCATAAATATACCAATTTTTTTTTTTTACATTCTATATTTCTACTATTGTAATCTTTGTATTCTATATTTTTTATTTTAAAATGACCATTACACCTTTTTATATTATTACAATCTGCAGATTTCCTTCATTTATAAAAAAACACTTGTATAAACTTCGTTTTCCTCCACATACATAAAAAAATACTTATATATATTTTATTTTCTTATATAAGTATAGAAAAATATTTGCATGGGTTTCATAAAAAAACGCTTGCAGGTCAGCAGTCATCAAGTCAGCAGGTCAGCAGGTCACCTGTTGCATATCGCAGATGACCTACCGCATGTCGCAAGTGACCTGCCGTAGACTGCAAGTCACATAATGGAACCTGCCGTCGTTTTCTGTTTCAGAAATTTCATCAAATACCTTGTGTGCAGAAAAAAAATGATCATATGAATACCACAGAAAAATAAAAGAACATTTGATTAGATGAGATAAACTGTAAGAAATAGAGAAAATAGAGAAAATATTAGAGAAAACATAAGTACAAAACTCAAAATGCACTGATTTCTAAAAGAAAGATTATCACATAATCGCAGAGAGATATAGACGAGAAGATCTGGTCCAACCAGCAAAAGGATCGAGAGAATAGGTAAATGGATATGGTCGTTGTTACCGTTAATTATCTGGTCGCATTTGTATTCTGTTCAATGGTCGTAGTTATCGTTAATTATCTAGTCGTTTTTTCATTATGTTCGTAATACAATCACGGTCGTAGTTAGTGAAATATTTTAGAAACAATCCATAGCATTGGTGAAACTCAAACTTACAGTGCTTTTAGTTATAGATGTTGGGTTTCCTGGGATCTCATGAGCGAATCTAATTCCTAAGAGATCAGTTCTAGGGTTTGCGCAGCGGATGTAAAACAAAAATTTGATAAAAACCCTAAAACCTATCATGCATGATCTTGTAGAAATGTTAGAACGCTTACCTCAATCGATCTGGGGCCTGTATCAATTGATGTGTTCATCCGATCACTATAGGCAGGAAGAATACCTTGCCCTCTACACGTATCCACACGATGGAAAGGATTCCAACGGTTGGAACTTGTCTAAAACTAGGACTGAAGAACACGTTCTTCTTTGCGCAAGGGTTTCAAGGATCTAACTCTTATGTTTTTCACTCTCAAAACCTCTCAATAGGGTCTGAAAGTCGTCCAAGAGGCTTGGAAGGTGTTTCCTAAAGTTAATCCCACTTAAAACCCTAATTAGAGCGAGTTTAGGAAATTTCGACGTCTGGACCGATCGGTCTGGAGCTTATTTTACGTCTGGACCGATCGGTCCATATCTGGTCATACGTGTGACCCTATGATTGTGATCGTATCCAATACCTATGATCATCTATATGATCATCAATCACACATCATCTCTCAGGATCTGGGTTCTTTCGCTTGTGTGATTGCTCTATTGTTGTCACAATACAGAGCAATGGGGCTATCAGCACTAGGAATGACACCCAAGTCGCCAACAAATTTTCTAATCCAAACAACTTCCTTTGTTGCGTCCGACGCAGCAATATACTCAGCTTCTGTAGTAGAATCTGCAACGGTTGCTTGCTTGGAACTCTTCCAGCTAACAGCGCCTTCGTTCAAGCAGATAAGACTAGTATGATGTGTGATTGATGATCATAGCGTTGATCATAGGTATTGGATACAATCACAGTCATAGGTATTCCTTGGAGAACGGAATATTGGATTGACCTGCATGAGATTGTCACATGGACTAGCGTCATGACTTGAATCTCATATGGCGGTTCCATGATTGGATCCTAAGACCTGAGATATCTACGGAATCCAACATGAGGAGTTGCGTGCCTTGAATACGTCAAACGTCCTGCGTAACAGGAGGACTATAAAGGCGTGTTTCAGGTACGAAACGAATCATGTACTGGATTGTAGATAGTCAAGATGGGATTTGTACCTCTCGTAAAAGAGAGAGATATCGCTGGGCCCCTCATGTGAGCAAGACTGTAGAAATGTGTGGCCGCACTATAGACGAACGTCGTCTATTTCAGACAGACAAACTCAATGAACGAGAAAGCAGTCGAATCAGATAAGGTGGCTTGTCCATGCCTTATGTTCGACATATGATATCGTGATACAAGAGGATCATCAACCGGAATCATCTCTGGCGTTCGTAAAGATCACGAACAAACTCTATTCGAGATAGGTAGTCATAGTGTCTTGCTAGAGACCGCCTATGACTTGTATATCCGGAATATAGATTTCGGGCTATGCTGCTATATCGAATGAGCCTACAAGATCACACACACAGGGAAGGACAAAACGCACGAGAAAACGACGGGAAAACCAAGACGGAAGGGTCTGGAACGGACTGACCAGAAGTCCGGAACGAACGGTCCACCGTGCCAGACCCGACGGTCCAAGAATGCTCACAGACCGTCCGTTCTACGTGCTGGAACGGACGGTCCATGTTGAATGCAGACCGTCCGTTCTGCTTGCTGGAACGGACGGGCCGCGGGGATTTCTGGACCGTCCGTTCCGGGATTCAGTTTTTCCGAAATTAAACCGAATTAGGGTTAAATCACCTTATAAGAAGGAGATTAAAACCCCTAATGACATAAGAGACTTGAGGGTCGACTTTTGGCAGGATTCTTAGAGCTTTTGGTGAGATCCAAAGAGTTCAAGGAATTCCAAGTCTCGTTTTCTCAAAGCACAAAACCGAATAGCTGATTCGAGTCCTAGCAGACAAGTTCCAATCGTTGGAATCCATCCCGAGGTGTAGATACGTATAGAGGGCGAGGTATTCTTCCTGCCTTTCATGATCAGACGAGTTCTTCTATTGATACAGGCCCCGGATCGATTGAGGTAAGCGTTCTAACGTTTCTACGATTCATAGAAGCATGGTTCTAGGGTTTATTAAATTTTTGTTTTATATCCGCTGCGCAAACCCTAGAATCGATCTCTTAGGAATAGGATTCGCTCTAGAGATCCCAAGAATCCCAACAATGAGCTCCTCATTCCCAGTCACGAGAAATCCGTAGCTCACAGGTTCTTGGCGAATCCTGTCTGATCTCCGAGGTTCACTCATCGAAGGTTGAGTCACAACCGACAGTGAAACAGGTTGAACTTCTTCAACTTATTCACTCGGCTCAGCGTCTACTTGCTGCTCTCGAACTTCCTCAAGTTCGATCCTACTCCCACTGACTCTTTTGGAGACGAACTCTCGCTCCATAAAAGTCGCATTCCTGGCAATGAACACCTTTTTCTCTGCCGGAATGTAGAAATAGTAACCCTTAGTTTTCTTAGGGTAACCCACAAATAAACACTTATCAGATTTGGAGGATAACTTATCAGTCATCTGACGCTTTACGTAAGCGTCGCAACCCTAAATTCTGACAAACGACAACGCGGGACGCTTTTCCGTCCATATCTCATATGGTGTCGTTTCAGCTGACTTCATTGAACTCCTGTTCAGCAG
>NW_010966691.1:88071-88698 GCF_000463585.1 Tarenaya hassleriana
AACACGGGGTCGAACACGAGGACCGGTTG
The DNA here is from genome assembly GCF_000463585.1 of Tarenaya hassleriana. NCBI lineage: Eukaryota > Viridiplantae > Streptophyta > Magnoliopsida > Brassicales > Cleomaceae > Tarenaya > Tarenaya hassleriana. The sequence continues at coordinate 88,101 of NW_010966691.1, forward strand.
CTAAATCCAAATCTAAATCAAAAAGAGATCAAAGCAAGCAAGCAAGTGATGGTGGAAGTATATGGAATCTATAGAAAATGAAATAAGAAAGCAATGAAAACGAGTGACCTATCAAACAAGGATGACTACAGGTGTAGAGATCGTATTCGCGTGTATGGGTATTTACTAAGCATGCGAGAATAACGACATTGTACTTGTATTCAGGAATCATCAAGCAACAAGAATAGAGAATTCACCTCTCGGTCTACTAACTCACTACCTAGAATAACTCGTGAATCTCTCGATCTATTCAAGTTAACCCTAGATGCATGAAGAACGCTATCATCAATCCTAAATCGATTAAACCATATCTCTATGTGAATAATACGATTCATTCATCAATCTCGATCCGAAACTAAACCCATATCTCTATGTGATTCAGAATCTCAGAATATTGGCCAAATGATTAGCAAACACCAATAGAAAGAAAGCATAGATCGATAAACCGAAACAAGCATAACGTCGAAATCCAAGTTAGGGTTCAAACATACCCAAAACACATACGAATCCCTAACCCATAGCCGTGGATCTACTCACGGTTCATAGAAAACAACAAAAA
>NW_010966691.1:89187-92258 GCF_000463585.1 Tarenaya hassleriana
GTCCCGGTCAATTTATCCTTCTCAAGGATAGATCGCATCGTCAAACTCGGTACGCTACCGGTTGACGCTATGTCCTACAAAAGAAACAAAAATAGAACGAACAAAACAAATGCAGATTCTATCAATGATCTACTACCAGCTAGTCCATAATCAATCAATGACAACATAGATGCACATACAAGCAATATTCCCATACAGAAATATAACCCTATAATAATTTTCTATATGGGACTAAGATCCGTATTTCACATAAGAACAAGTTTTTACACTCAGCCTTATGCTATTTAGGTAGACATCTAATGTCAATCACATCCAATGTGATTCTTAGATCTTTTATGAGACTATGATATCGGATATCATTGCATACTCGTCTCATCTGTACCATCAAGTCTCAAGTCAAACTTGACAACTTAACCTAAGGTAAACTATGTTCAGGCTGTGGGAACCACGATTTCTCACCCTGCCTCACAAAGATAATCTGGCACGCTCAGCTTTGGCATGACCCGTATTACGGACGATCGATGCCTTGACAGGTGCTCTAGTAATGGAAGGTACACGCTTAGCATTACATAAATAAGGGATTTTCGAAACCACACTTAAATCAAGCATCTACTTTCAAGCTATGAGAACCACCATTTCTCCATCTTGCCTCACCAAGATAATACGGCACACCCAGCTTTGGCATGGCCCATGACACGTACGATCGAGACCTTGACAAGTGCTTTACTCGTAGAGCTCCTAGATCTAACCGGTCTCTGTGCAACGATTGTACATAATCCGAATAGACTATCCATTCGATTATGTAATCCCAATCCCTAAGTTCCCACTCAATCAAACATATCTAATATCTTGATTAAGTTATATGCATTCATTCACTATGGATGATCCAAATGAACAAATCATGCTATTCTGAATCACAGTTGACCGGTTTAAGCAACGATTGCTCAAATCAGATCCCAAAACGAAAAACCAAATTTTGGTGAAGCCTCGGGACCCAGACCGATCGGTCTAGGCCTAGACCGATCGGTCTACACGGCTCGATCTCCAGGTCATGGTCGGTCCAGACCTTACGGTCCGGAATGGTCCAGACCGATCGGTCTGGGTCTAGACCGACCGGTCTACACATGCAGACTGTCAGTCCGGACCTGTCGGTCCAACCGACATGCGAAACCCTAGACCGATCGGTCAAGAGGACCAGACCGATCGGTCCAGGCGAAAACGTGATCAGATCTCGTTTTCATCGTTTTTGCCCCGTTTCAGACCCGAATTCGACTCCGTTTTCGCCTGCAAACTCAGAATTCGAAGCTCTTGCACTATGCAACAATGAACAGAAAATCTACTCTAGATCCACAATCAAATCATGCATAGCATCAAAGCAAACACAGATTCAAACAATTCAAATCCTATAACGTGCGTGATCGGGTTCTAACAAAATCATGCAGAGGAACCAGACTCTGATACCACTGTTGGGTTTCCTGGGATCTCATGAGCGAATCTAATTCCTAAGAGATCAGTTCTAGGGTTTGCACAGCGGATGTAAAACAAAAATTTGATAAAAACCCTAAAACCTATCATGCATGATCTGATACCACTGTTGGGTTTTATGAGACTATGATATCAAATATCATTGCATACTTGTCTCATCTGTACTATTAAGTCTCGAGTCAAACTTGACAACTTAACCTAAGATTACCCATATTCAAGCTGTGGGAACCACGATTTCCCACCCTGCCTCACAAAGATAATCCGGCACGCTCAGCTTTGGCATGACCCGTGTTACGGATGATCGATGCCTTGACAGGTGCTCTAGTGATGGGAGGTACACGCTTAGCATTACATAAATAAGGGATTTTCGAAACCACACCTAGATCAAGCATCTATTTTCAAGCTATGAGAACCACCATTTCTCCATCTTGCCTCACCAAGATAGCACGGCACACCCAGCTTTGGCATGGCCCATGACACGTATGATCTAGGCCTTGACAAATGTTTTTACTTGTAGAGCTACTAGATCTAACCGGTTTATGTGCAACGATTAACATAATCCAAATAGACAATCCATTCGACTATGTATTCCAATCCCGGAGCTCCCACTCAATCAAGCATATCTTATATCTTGATTAAGTTACATGCATTCATTCACTATGGACCATCCAAAAGAATGAATCATGTCTATTTGAGTTACAGTTGGTCAGATTAAGCAACGATTGCGTAATCGGACCTAGAAAACGAAAAATTCTGGAATCTGTACCTCGGACCGTCCGTTCTAGATGCAGAACGAACGTTCTAGGCTTGGCAGAACGGATTGTCTCGACTACAGAATCCGGAACGGACGTTCCACGCCAAAACCAAGCAGAACAGACGGACTGCAGTGGACGGAATGGACGGTCCAGTTGAGACCTTCCGTTCTGAACCACTCAGTCCGTCACCCCTGGACCGTCCGGTCTGGCATACCCAGAACGGACGATCTCAGGTAGATCTACGTGATCAGATCACGTTTTCCCGCGTTCTCGGCCCCGATCAGACCCGAAACTGATCTGAATTCTTCTGTACTCCCAAAATTCGAATTCTTGCACTCTATGCAACATAAAACATGCAATCTACACTAGATTCAATCATCAAACATGCATAGAAATCAAAGCGAACATGGATTCAAACAATTCAAATCCTAAAACGTGCGTGATCGGGTTCTACGAAATCAAAACAGAGCAACCAGGCTCTGATACCACTGATGGGATTTCTGGGATCTCTAGAGCGAATCCTATTCCTAAGAGATCGATTCTAAGGTTTGCGCAGCGGATATAAAACAAAAATTTGAATGAAACCCTAGAACCATGCTTCTATGAATCGTAGAAACGTTAGAACGCTTACCTCAATCGATTTGGGGCCTATATCAATTGAAAAACTCGTCTGATCACTAAAGGGAGGAAGAATACCTCGCCCTCTACACGTATCCACACCTCGGGATGGATTCCAACGGTTGGAACTTGTCTGCTAGGACCCGAATCAACTATTCGGTATGATGCTTCGAGATCTCGAGACTTAGAACTCGTTTTTGGATCTCCAAAAAC
>NW_010966691.1:92271-93996 GCF_000463585.1 Tarenaya hassleriana
AGGAAGATTACCTCGCCCTCTACACGTATCCACACCTCGGGATGGATTCCAACGGTTGGAACTTGTCTGCTAGGAACCGAATCAACTATTCGGTATGATGCTTCGAGAAAACGAGACTTGGAAACTCTTGGATCTTTTGGATCTCACCAAAAGCTGTCAAAAGTCTGCTCCAGACGTCTCTAAAAGTCTCTTGATCGATTAGGGATTTAATCTCCTTCTTATAAGGTGATTTAACCTAATTCGGTCTAATTTTCGAAAAACCCGAAAGCCGGAACGGACGGTCCAGAAATACATGTGGACCGTCCGTTCCAGCCATGCAGAACGGACGGTCTGCGTTAAGTGGACCGTCCATTCCAGACCTTCCGGAATGGACAGTCCGTTCTGGACCGTCGGGACTGGACCTGGCGGACCGTCCGTTCCGGACTTTCTGGTCCGTCCAATCCAGACCCTTCTGTCTCAGTTTTTTTGTCGTTTTCTCGTGCGTTTTGTCCTTCCCTGCGTGTGTGACGCTGTAGGCTCATTCGATATAGCAGTATAACCCGAAATCTCTATTTCGGATATACAGGTCATAGGCGGTCTCTAGCAAGACACTATGACTGCCTATCTCGAATAGAGTTTGTTCGTGATCTTACGAACGCCAGTGATGATTCCGGTTGATGATCCTTTTGTATCGCGATATCATATGTCGAACATAAGGCATGGACAAATGATGAGGACATCCCGGAGCTTGGAACAGGAACGGAGCTAGAAGCGGAGCTAGGAGCGGAACCGGAGCAAGGAGCAGAATCGGAGCAAGGAGCGGGAATGGAGCCGAAACTTGAAGATCCAAGGATTGAGCCCACACGTCCCGTTTGCATGGATCCTCCGATCACTCGATCCAAGACACGGACACTTCGACAACAACTCAATACCTTTTGTCTCGTGTCGTGTCCGAACTCACGCTCGAACGTGCGTGCTCGTCCTCGGCGGAATCCGCCACGGCTTGTCATGTGCTTGTGTGCGAAGAAGAGAACACTTAGGATGCAAGCTACTCAAATGAAGCTTCTTGGAACCCAAGTTATCTTCCAACAGCTAGTATCTCCCCACCTACTTCATTAATGGCATGAGAATTGTTGAAGCTTTGCATGTTGAGTTGTCTTTAATTTCTAGTTGTTAGTATCATCTATTTAAAACCCATGTAAACCCACTTTGAGAGCACTTTTGCTTGATCAATTTCGAACTAAGTCTTTGAGACTCTTCTCCCCATCATTTTTGTGTCAAGATAAGCTTGGTTGGTCCGAGCCACCCTCTTGGTTCGTCCGAGAATCACTTTGGTCCGTCCAAAGTTGTATTTGGTCTGTCCGAATACGCCCTTATCCCTTCGCCATCCACCTTTTCATTCGGAATTGAGTTCGAGAGTCCGCTTGGACGAGTGATTGATTCCAAACCCCCCCTTTCATCTCTATCTCACCCATCTCTATCACCGAGCATCTCTTCCGCTACGCCGAGGCGTGTATCATTTTGGTATCAGAGCTTTAACGCTCCAACGGCGACTTAAACCCGGTGAGATCTCTCCTTTTCTAGTTCTTTTATTGTCTATTTCGTTTCTATAAACCGAAAATCATATCTCACCAAAAACAATTTCGTATTATCGACTTTTTCCGTCATTGTCAAGAGTGTTGGGTTTTTGGGCTACTGATTCCTAGCATGCGATCATATCGATCTAGGGTTTGGTTTACTAGGTTT
>NW_010966692.1:0-794 GCF_000463585.1 Tarenaya hassleriana
TTTGCATTCTCGCTCTTATGGAAAAATATTAATTATGGCTTAATTTGTTTCCTGTCTTGGTTTTCTCGTCGGTTAGAATCCTGGAGATTTTATCTTTTCCATTCAAATGTTTGTAATCACAGGAAAATTCAGATGATTGTAACTCCCCTCAAGATAAGAAGGTCGGTCTTCAGGGAATCCGTTGGAAGGATTTCAGTCTAGAGAAAGAGAGCTCTGAGATGGGGAGGAAAAAACAAGGGGAACCAACTGGCCCCGTTCGCAAGAGCAAGCGGGTCCCTAAGAGAAGAGTATTTGATGGAGATTTTAGCGAAGAGGATGATGATGATGAGATCCGGTATTTGGAAAAATTGAAGTTAAGGGCTTCTTCTGCGTTCAAAGAAGACGCTGAGGAGTCGGGAAGGAGGCAGCAAAAGCCCTCTGAAGTCTCTAATGGGGAAGGTTCCGAGAAGGGAAAATCTAGATCAGATAAAGGATCTGACGATATGGATTATGAGGAAGAAGAGCGCGAATCTGCTTCGGATAACGAAAACGAGGCTGGCAATAGGAATGGGCAAAAGAAGCAGCAGAAGGAATCTGCTGAATCGTCAATGGAGATGAAGAGGGAAATGACTTTGACAACTCGTCAACGAGCTCTTGCATCTGGATCTGGCGGGTCAAATGTAATTGAATTTCCTGATGGATTACCTCCTGCTCCATCAAGAAGTAAGTCCTCGTTTCTTCCCATGTCAGAAAGGTTCGTCATTGATGAATATCTTCCATATCGATGTGTAATAATTTTCTGGTTAACTGTAGGG
>NW_010966693.1:0-794 GCF_000463585.1 Tarenaya hassleriana
GTAGGGAAAAAGGAGAAGCTTACGGATGTGGAGCAGCAGCTGAAGAAGGCAGAGGCAGCCCAAAGACGAAAGTTGCAGAATGAGAAAGCTGCAAGGGAATCTGAGGTGGGTAGTGCTTTTATCCTTTATATCTTTGTACGCCCTTTGACATATCGATACACATGATCTGGTCTCGGTTTGCAGGCAGAGGCCATCAGGAAAGTTCTGGGTCAGGATTCAAACAGGAAGAAGCGTGAGGACAAAATAAAAAAACGTCAGGAGGAAATGGCTCAGGTATTAAACCCGACCACCCTTCTTGTTATTATACAGTGTTGATTGATTCTCCATGAAAATTCTGAAATGTTTGATTGATGTATCAGGAGAAGCTTGCTCATGAGGAGAGAGCTGCAACAAGCTACATCAGAACAATCATGGGTCCTAACGGTACGACTGTGTCCTTCCCCGAAGACAAGGTTCCAAATCTGCTCCAGTCCAAACCAGTGAGGTACTTACTTGTTTTCCAATAGAATCATAGATAGCCTTAATCCTTACCTACCAATACAATAGAATCATAGATAGCCTTAAGCCCTTTTCTCGAACAGCGCAGTTGAAATGGCTGATGTGATTACATAGATCTGTTTTAACAGACAGGATCATAGGACGTTTTTCTGATCCGAGCTTTTGTGTCTGAAACTGGCAGTTACCCTCCTCCGAGGGAGAAATGTGCTGGCCCTTCATGCACCAACCCGTACAGATACCGGGATTCGAAGACTAATCTTCCTCTGTGCAGCCTCCATTGCTACAAGGCGGTTCAG
>NW_010966694.1:0-794 GCF_000463585.1 Tarenaya hassleriana
CTACTTTTTCGATGTCATATTTGTATACAGTTAAGTTTCTAAAATCCGAAATATAATAAAAAAAAAATTATATCATATTATCAGTTACATTCACGTATAAAATTCAAACGAATAAAAGATAAATTGTAAAAACTAGAAATTAAAGATAACCAAAATACAAAATTTTTAATATACTCGAGATAATAAAGTTCGATAGTATATATATTGATTTAAGAAAAATTTAAAATCGAATTCCCAAAGTTTTATGTGATAATAAAACTTGATCGGAGAGAGAGAATTTCGTGCAAATGATACGGCTGCTTATTTTCTTATTTATTATAAATGAATTTGTAAGACAACCGACAACGTGCATAAAGAGATCGTTACTCTTTTACAAACAAAATTTCAAACCAGATACTTCCGAAACATAAAACACGGTCTAACAAATTAATTAAAAATGACAAGGTTAAATCAACGTTCTCTACCATCTTTTAATCGAATCTTTTTTTAAAAAATAATAATAATTTGGCATACACACACATTCATTGATACACACGTGTGTATATATATATACACACACGCATATATGCATGCATATACAAATATACATTCATACATATATATATATACATGTACACACACATTAGTACCCATATACATATACATATATACAATCTAATACACATGTACATTCATACGTATATATACATATATATAGTTTATACCACATGTATAAATTAGAATCAATTGAGAAAAAAAAAAACGAAATCTGCGTTGGGAGTTCTGTCTTCCCTTGAAAACCCCTGAAATGAAGT
>NW_010966695.1:0-794 GCF_000463585.1 Tarenaya hassleriana
TGACGCTTGTCAAATTCCAACATCCTAGAAGCCCAGGATTGCATGAGAAAGGAAAAAAAAAGAAAAAGAAAAAGAATACAAAAACGAGAATAAAAAGGAAAGAGATAGGGCAAAGAAAAATAGTGAAAGTATGAGCCAAGTAACCTTTAGAGACCTCATTTGGGATGTGTTTAGGAGACATGCTCGGCAAGTAGGATATACTCCATTTTAGATCGCGGGAAACAATGGAAATCCCATTGATGAGCTTTCGCTTGAATGATGGAGAAGATAGGTATATCAAACCCGATTTCATTCGCAGCGACTCTAACCCATACAACCAATCCACTCAAAACCCCCCATTTGTTCTCCGACTATATCTTATCACCCCTGGATAGTTTTATAGCTGCACACTTACTCGAGGACGAGCAAACCTCAAGTCTGGGGGGATTTGATCACACGGATTTTTCACTCGTTTTCTAACGTCACACACTTTGATTTTTCTCATATCTTAGGCATAATAGGACGTGAGATGGTCATGGGTAGGATTCTTTCCTCCATTTTCCTTGCAGGATGATCGAACGAGGATATTTGCGCACGAGGCACGGAAAAGGAGCGGAATCGAGAAGTCCTGGAAAGCTCAGAGAAAAGAGCGGCCCGCTCGTTATACCAGGCGGTCGCTCGCTGTGATAGCCAAACAGTTGGACGGTCACTCGCGGAATCAAGTGGTCGCTCTGTGCTAATACAGAGAACGAGTGGTCGCTCGTTACACAAGGCGGTCCCCTCGAGTTGCAAAGAAGAACGAGCGGTCGCTCGTA
>NW_010966696.1:0-794 GCF_000463585.1 Tarenaya hassleriana
GTCGAAGGAAATTTAATGAGGAAAGTCAGTTTGGGAAGTTTGCGGAGATGTTGAAAAAGATAGAGATTACGATGCCCTTTCATGAGGTAATTCTCAAAATGCCCTCATATGCGAAGTTTCTGAAAGACATCTTGACGAGGAAAAGGGTTGTAGAAAAAGAAACAGTAGCCCTTAGTACCGAGATCAGTGCTGCAATCATGAAGCATGAACTTCCCCCGAAAATGGTTGATCCGGGAAGTTTCTCTATCCCTTGTAAGCTAGGAACCATCGACATCGATCGAGTCTTGTGTGATCTTAGAGCGAGTGTAAGATTAATGGCCTTGTCAATCTACAAGAAATTGAACGTCGGTGAGCTTAAACCAACAAGGATGGCATTACAATTAGCGGATAGATCGATCAAGTACCCAACGGGAATATTAGAAGATGTACCTTTGAAGATTGGTGAGTTATATGTACCGGTCAATTTTGTTGTGCTAGACATGGATGAAGACTCCAAAGTTCCAATCATTTTAGGCCGATCATTTTTTAGTACAGCGGATGTTGTAATGCACGTTCGGGCTAGGAGATTAACTATGAAGATCGGAGATGAAACAGTTGAATTCTCACTTGATCAGAATTTGATGCAGCCCTCGACCAATGATACGGTGTGTTATGCGGATATACTTGAAGCAACGACGGAAGAAGTGATTGGAGAATTTTGTGAGGTAGACCCGCTTGAAGCGTCACTAATGGTTGTAGAAGCAAGTTTATATAGTAATTGGGAAGAGATTGAGGAGATAAGACGAGCGTTGGAC
>NW_010966697.1:0-6991 GCF_000463585.1 Tarenaya hassleriana
GGAAGTTTCGATTGAGGATGTGCCGGTCGTGCCACTTCTTGGCCCGCTCCTTGTAAATCCGTGCGTTTTCATATGCGTCCAAGCGAATTTCCTCTAGGTGATGGAGCTCTAGCACTCGTTTCTCTGCTGCGGTTTTCCAGTCGTAATTCAATGCCTTAATCGCCCAATATGCCTTGTGCTCCAACTCAACCGGTAGGTGGCAAGATTTCCCATAAACGAGTTGAAATGGAGTCATCCCGATAGGCGTCTTGAATGCCGTCCTGTAGGCCCAAACCGCATCCTCAAGCTTCAAAGCCCAGTCCTTTCTTGACTTGGCCACTGTTTTCTCCAAAATTTGTTTGATCTCTCGATTAGAGACTTCTACTTGACCGCTCGTTTGGGGATGGTAGGGAGTTGCTACTCTATGGTGAACACCATATTTAGTCAATATGCTCTGAATCACTCTATTAACAAAGTGTGCTCCTCCATCACTTATCACCACTCTTGGGACTCCAAACCGAGGAAATATGACTCTTTTGAACATCCGTGACACAGTGCTTGAATCATTCTTCGGACTAGCAAGTACCTCCACCCATTTCGTCACATAATCCACTGCCACAAGAATGTATAGGTTACCGTAAGATGATGGAAACGGTCCCATAAAATCTATTCCCCATACGTCAAATGGTTCCACTTCCAAGATAAAGTTCTGTGGTGCCTCATTTCTCCGCGAGATGTTGCCCGTTCTTTGACAAGCATCGCATGAGCTTACAAAAGTGTGCACATCCTTGAACAATGTCATTTCTCCGCGAGATGTTGCCCGTTCTTTGACAAGCATCGCATGAGCTTACAAAAGCGTGGACATCCTTGAACAAAGTTGGCCAATAGAAACCCGATTGTAGGATCTTTGTAGCAGTCTTGGCCGAGGCGAAATGCCCTGCGTAATCCGATGCGTGGCAGTGATGTATCACTTGCTTCACTTCTTCCTTCGGAATGCATCTTCGAAATAATCCGTCCTTTCCTCTCTTAAACAAGAAAGGCTCATCCCAAAAGTAGTCTCTTACATCGTGGAAGAACTTTTTCTTCCCGTTGTAGCTTAACTCCGGGGGTACCACCTTGGCAACCAAATAGTTGACGTAGTCCGCATACCAATGGGTCATGTTCTTGATTTCCAAGGATAAGATGTGTTCTTCCCTTAGTGAATCGTCGATTGGTACAATTTCGGGTATTTCCAGTCTCGATAGATGATCCGCCACTGTATTCTCCGTTCCTTTCCTATCGCGGATCTCCAGATCAAACTCTTGCAGAAGCAATACCCATCGGATCAACCTTGGTTTAGCATCCTTCTTCGTGAGTAAGTACCTTAAGGCGGCGTGATCCGTGTAGACGATGACCTTAGAACCCACCAAGTATGATCTAAATTTCTCGAAGGCAAATACTACAGCAAGGAGCTCTTTCTCCGTGGTGGAGTAGTTCATTTGAGCGTCATCGAGCGTTCGACTTGCATAGTATACGACGTAATGCTTCCATCTTTCTTTTGTCCCAATACGGCCCCGACCGCGAAGTCGCTAGCATCACACATTAACTCAAAAGGGATACTCCAATCCGGGGGTTGAATGATCGGAGGTGAAACTAGTGCCTTCTTCAATATTCCAAATGCCTTGTGGCACTCCTCATTAAACTCAAACGGGACGTCCTTGCCCAAAAGCGCAGTCAAGGGTCTTGCTATCTTCGAAAAATCTTTGATGAATCTCCTGTAAAATCCGGCGTGACCCAAGAAACTTCTGATCCCTTTAACGTTGGTCGGTGGCGGTAACTTCTCAATCACTTCCACTTTCGCTCTATCCACCTCTTTCCCCTTGTCCGAAATCCGATGACCAAGTACAATGCCTTCTTGCACCATAAAGTGGCATTTCTCCCAATTCAAAACCAAGTTCGCCTTGAGATACCTGTCTAACACTCGATGGAGATTGGTTAAACACGCATCAAAGGAGGGTCCATGGACGGAAAAATCGTCCATGAACACCTCCATAATGTCTTCAATGACATCGGAGAAAATAGCCATCATGCATCTTTGAAAAGTTGCGGGTGCATTGCACAATCCAAATGGCATGCGTCTATATGAAAAAGTGCCGTAAGGGCATGTGAATGTTGTTTTCTCTTGGTCACTCGGATGGATAGGAATCTGAAAGAAACCGGAGTAACCATCGAGAAAACAAAAATAAGAATGCAGTGCAAGTCTTTCTAACATTTGGTCAATGAATGGAACGGGGAAGTGATCCTTACGGGTGTTTGTGTTAAGTTTTCGATAATCGATGCACATTCTCCATCCCGTAACAGTTCTAGTCGGTATGAGTTCATTGTTTTCATTTGGAACGACCGTGATTCCTCCCTTCTTAGGCACGACTTGCACCGGGCTAACCCAAGAGCTATCCGAAATTGGGTAAATGATACCCGCATCTAACAATTTCAAAACCTCTTTCTTGACCACTTCTTTCATGTTCGGGTTTAGCCTACGTTGATGTTCAATTGACGATTTGGTATCATCCTCTAAATGTATGCGATGCATGCAAAGAGAGGGGCTAAGACCCTTAATGTCTCCTAGAGTGTAACCTAGGACTTCCCTACATTGCCTAAGCAACTTGGTAAGTTTTTCTACTTGATTCTCATCTAATGCATCATTAACGATAACGGGATAGGTAGAATTTGAACCAAGAAAGACATACCTAAGCCCTTGGGGTAAGGGCTTTAGTTCCACTTGCGGAGCATGTTCGGGGTCCCAATCAGTGTGTGATTTCTCTTTTGAACCTTGAGATGAGTCAAGAACGGTGTGGGAGGTCGACAGGATGCGTCTGAGTTCCAAATCTGCGTTTCCAGGTGAAAACGGGCGGGTCGCCCATTAAACGGGCGGGTCGCTCGCTGCTACAGTACCCGGATCGTTTTTGCTCAGAGAAAACGGGCGGGTCACCCATTCTGACGGGCGGTCGCCCGCATGAACAGTGCCGCTACTCAGGCAAAACGGGCGGGTCGCCCATTTTTCGGGCGGGTCGCCTGTTTTACTCTGCACTCCATTTTTGGCTTCTTGACCGTCCAACGCTCGTCTTATCTCTTCGATCTCCTCCCAATTACTGAACAAGCTTGCTTCTACGGCCATTAGTGACTCTTCTAGCGGGTCTACCTCACGGAACTCTCCGATCACTTCTTCCGCCATTGCTTCAAGTATATCCGCGTAGCATACCGTATCATTGGTCGAAGGTTGCTTCAAGTTCTGGTCAAGCGTGAATTCGACTGTCTCATCCCCGATCTTCATCGTTAATCTTCCGGCTCGAACATGAACTACGACATCTGCTGTGCTCAAGAATGGGCGGCCCAAAATGATTGAAACTTTGGAATCCTCATCCATGTCCAACACTACGAAATCCACTGGGACATAGAATCCGCCAATCTTGAGGGGTACGTCCTCTAGAATCCCTGCTGAATACTTGATAGATCTATCCGCTAGTTGCAAGGCCATCCTCGTGGGCTTCAAGTCACCTATGTTTAGCTTCTTGTAAATGGACAACGGCATCAAACTCACACTAGCTCCAAGGTCACATAGTGCCCTATCAATCTCAATGTTTCCCAACTTGCACGGTATAGAGAAACTTCCCGGATCAGACATCTTCGGGGAAAGTTCATGCTTTGTGATGGCCGCGCTAACTTCGGTGCTCAATGCTACAGTCTCCTTTTCCACTACCCGCTTCTTCGTCAAAATATCCTTGAGGAATTTCGCGTATGAGGGCATTTGGAGGATTGCCTCATGGAAAGGCATTGTAATCTCCATCTTCTTCAGCATTTCCGCAAACTTTCCAAATTGGCTATCCTCATTAAATTTCTTTAAGCGAGAGGGAAAGGGTATCGGGGGTACCTTGGGTGGTGGAGGAATGTAGGCTGGTTCTTTCTCCTGTTCTTGCACCTTAGGAGTGTCTTCCTCTACAGATTTTCCTTTTTCCTCTCTTGTTAACCTTGGAGGCGATGTCTTGTCAACCATTGGGGGGATGATCTCCGGAAGTTGTTTCCCATTCCTTAGCTCCACTGCATTGATGTGCTCATGAGGGTTCACCTCGTTCTTCCCGGGGAGCATGCCTTGCTGTCTCGATGAGGAGGAAGATGCAAGTTGGGCAACTTGATTGTCCAAGATTTTCAAATGAGCTTGTACTCCTTCCAATTGCTTCTTGAATGCAACTTGCTCATTTTCAATACCCCCAATGGATACTCCTTGTGATTTTTGACCCTGGAGGATTTGGAATAGCATATCCTTGATGTCCGGGTCTTGATCCTTGGGTTGCACTTGCTGTGGTCTATAGTTGGAATTCCCTTGATAACCTTGACTCCCTTGACCTTGTTGTTGATACTTTGATTGAAAACCCGGAGGTCCTTGATTGTTCCGCTGGAAGGCGGGTTGAGGATTAAGCACATTCGACGTGTTCTTGTAGGAGAAGTTGGGATGATTCCTCAATCCCGGGTTGTATAGGTTGGACGGATGAGTGTATTGATTAGGCCCGAGATAATTGGCTTCTTCCGCTTCTTGATCAACCATGTACATACCCGGTTGAACTTGCGCTAAATTTTGATCCTCCACAGCAGCTACTTGTTTAGCGTTGGCGAGTTGAACTTTTATCTCAACAAGGTCGGCCAACACTGCCTTAAGAGCTGCGTTTTCTCCCACATCCCCTTTCACTGAGCTTCTCCTACTGAACTCGTTGGACGTATGGCTGCGTCCTTTGGCCAGTTTTGCAATTGTCGCCTCTAGCTCTTGGAAAGGGATGTCATAAATGTCACCTCCACATGCTGCATCAATCCAAGACCGAGTATCATCCTTCAACCCATGGATAAAAATGGACAGAAGGTAGTCTCTTTCCATTCCATGGTGAGGGCACATTCTTTGATATTCCTTGAAGCGTTCCCATGCATCATGGAGGTTCTCCCCATCCTCTTGCACAAATGCATTGATCCGGTTCCTCGCATGTTGAGTCTTGGTAGGGGAGTAGTACTGCATAAGGAATTGTTCTTCCATCTCACCCCATGTCGAGATAGAATTTGGCTCAAGAGTGTAGAGCCAATCTCTAGCTCTCTCCGTAAGTGAGTAGGGGAAGGTTTCAAGAAACACATCTTCAAGGGTAATCCCCGGTCCCTTCTTGATTGCCTTACAGTTCATCTTGAAGTTCGTAAGGTGAGCATTCGGGTCCTCGTTTGGTCTCCCACGAAAACTCATGTTGTTGAGCATTTGGATGCATTGCGGTAGGAGTTCAAGTTCTTCTAGTGGTCCCCGATTGATACATGATAGTAACTGAGTGTGCTTCGGTTGTGTGTACGTTCGAAGCGTTCTAGGGGCTGCTTGGGCTGGACCGCTATGGGCATTGGCCCCTCTCAACAGCTCTTCGGCCATCTCGGGTTGTTCTCTTCGTGCGTTGTTTTCTCTCAGCATTTCTTCGGCCATTCCCCACTGTCTTTGCTGTCTACGAGCGAAGCGTAGGGTCCTTTCTATTTCGGGGTCGAAGACGAGATGATCTCTACCGGTTGTGCTTCTTGTCATGCACCGGAAGAGCTGCACACCAAAAAGACAAAACGAACCGAAAGTGCTGTGAAACGGTTATGTCGCAAAGTAATCCAAGCAAATATCCAAGCAATGGTGATCTAGCAAAAATCTAGATTAACACGAAAACGCCTAGTCCCCGGCAACGGCGCCAAAAACTTGATGCGCACGCACCGAGTCTTATATTTAATACCCGATTCGTACCACTATCCGCAAGTATACGGTAGTTGTAGTACCGGGGTCGAACACGAGGACTAGGATGTATTAGTCTATCTCTAAGCTAGATTAGGTGGTCAAGTAAAAATGTGGTTTGTGGTAAGGGTCGGAATATAAGAAAGCAAGTAAAATTAACGGTTTGTAAAACGATGGTTTGGGGGTGTTGTGGGTTCGGGATCCCTCAAGAATCGCATGGATGGTTAATGATGCTACAATGTCTATGGGTTGTCCTCCATATGGGGGTTTCAAGCACTTCTTCTAGAGTTTGTCTTTCCCAAGCTTAAACTCACTACCTAGAGGATCGATTCACCCATCTCCCAATGATCTAAATGATCTCTAGATGCATTAGTGTACCCTATCATGAACCCTAAGCAAGTTAAGCCATCTCCCAATGTGAATAACTCACTCATTTGACATTTGGTTCCAAACATCATTCCCATATCCCTATGATCAATGTGTTCTACAATCATATCAATTAGGGTTTCAACCAAATCAATAGCATTAAGCACAAAACATCAAACCCATGGAAGAAACTCAAAGACATCATAGATTAAGCATAGGTATCCATACAAAAGTGGGGATCCCTCACCCACAACAAAGTCACTACTCCATAACTAGGGTTTCAAAACAGAAAGCAAAATGAAGAAACATGGAAAAGGAGAAGAAATGCTCAAGATGGTCTTCAATGGTGGTCCTCTTCTTCTCCTAGCCTCCTTGAACTCCAAAATCCCTCTTTTCTTCCTCTCCAAGGTGGTTTTTCTCCCAAGTGTGTAGCCTCCTTTCTCTCTCCTCAAACTCCCCTTTTTGTCCCAGTTCCCAATTAGGTTTTCTCCTCAAAACACGGGGCTTTTCCTTTTTGGGCCGATTTTGATTTCGGGCGGTCGCTCATTTTTCAGGCGGGTCGCTCATTTTTCTTCCGGTCGCCCATTTTTCGGGCGGGTCGCTCATTTTCCTCTGATACGCGAAAAAGTGAGCGACCGCTCACAAAGCGGGCGACCGCCCATAAAATGGGCGGGTCGCTCGTTTTGGTTGAGCTCCCCGAGCATTCTCGAATTCTTGTTCTTCCGTGCCCGCTTCGTGAGGATTCATCGTGGAGTCTTCCTGCAAGGAAAAACAAGCAAAACAACCTACCCATGGCCATCTAACATCCTATAATGCCTAGAATGTGAGAAGAATTGTGATGCACGACGTTATAAAACCGGTGAAAAACCCGTGTGATCA
>NW_010966697.1:9028-12530 GCF_000463585.1 Tarenaya hassleriana
GTTTTTCTCTTCACAAATCCTAGCAGATACGTTCCAAAGTGTTGGAATTCATCCCGCCGGTGTGGATACGTGTAGAGGAGTTGTGCTTTCAACTCTCGGTGATTAAAACAGGCCCTGGATCGATTGATACTTCCAGATCTTGAAAGAACGAGGTAAGTATTCGAATCCCACGACGATATACACGATTGTTCGGGTTATTGCACAATTGGTTTTGTGTGACGTTTGGCTAGGTTTAGATCTTTCCTTCCGCTGCGTGAAACCTAGAATCCAAACCCTAGATCGATGAGATCGCATGCTAGGAACCCGAAGGGAACCCAACACGGTCTGGGCTGGCTGGACCGATTGGTTCAGACCTTCTAGACCGGTCGGTCTGGCCTCCGCTCCACCGGAAAATTCTCGTCTTTTCTCGCGCGTTTGTCATTTCCTGTGTGTGGCCCCCTGTAGGCTCATCCAATATAGTAGTATAACCCGAAATCTCCATTTCAGTTATACAAGTCATAGGCGGTCTCTAGCAAGACACTATGATTACCTATCTCGAATAGAGTTTGTTCGTGATCTTACGAATGTCAGTGATGATTCCGTTTGATGATCCTTTTGTATCACGATATCATAAGTCGAACATAAGGCATGGAGAAGCCACCTTATCTGATTCGATTGTTTTCTCGTTCACTGAGTTCGACTGTGTGAAATAGATGACGTTCGTCTATAGTGCGGCCACACATTTCTACAGTCTTGCTCACACGAGGGGTCCAGCGATATCTCTCTCTTTTACGAGAGGTACAAATCTCATCTTGACTATCTACAATCCAGCACATGATTTGTTTTGTACCTGATCCAGCAAATGTCCACGTCCCCTCTGTCTATGATCTCCCTGATAAGGTGAAATCGTCTGAGTATGTATTTGGATCGTTGATGGGATCTGGGTTCTTTCGCTTGTGCGATCGCTCCATTGTTGTCACAATACAGAGCAATGGGGCTATCAACACTAGGAATGACACCCAAGTCGCCAACAAACTTTCGGATCCAAACAGCTTCATTTGTTACGTCCGATATTGCAATATACTCAGCTTCTGTAGGGAATCTGTAATGGTCGCTTGCTTAGAACTCTTCTAGCTAACAACGCCTCCGTTCAAGCAGAAAACATAGCCAGACTGCAATCTGTAGTCATCCGGATCTGACTGGAAACTAGCATCGGTGTAACCCCTTACAGGGAGCTCGTCTTCCGACCCACCGTATACCAAGAACACATCCTTAGCCCTTCTCAAGTACTTTAGGATGTTCTTGACGGCGATCCAGTGTGACTCACCTGGATCTGACTGGTATCTACTCGTAATGCTCAACACATAGAATACATCCGGTCGAGTACAAAGCATGACATACATGATGTATCTAATTGCCAAAGCATATGAAATCCGATCCATGCGTTCTCGCTCATCAAGTGTCATAAGACACTGACTCATGCAGAGAACTGTGTCATTGCTCATCGGTAAGGTTCCTTTCTTGGAATCTTGCATCTTGAACCGTTTCAAGACCTTATCGATGTAAGTACTCTGACTCAATCCTAGAAGTCGCCTCGATCTATCTCTATAGATCTTTATGCCTAAAATATATGCCGCTTCTCCTAGGTCCTTCTAGAAAACTACGTTCCTAGCCAAGTCTTCACGTCTTGCAAGGTAGGAACGTCATTCCCTATTAGGAGAATGTCATCCACATACAGCACTAGAAAAACTACTGTGCTCCCACTGACCTTATTGTAAACACATGGCTTATCTTCGTTTTGTGAGAAACCAAACCTTTTGATTGTCTCATCAAAACGAAGGTTCCAGCTCCTCAAAGCCTGCTTCACACCTTCCTCGGGTTCCTTGGATCGACAAAACCTTCGGGTTGTGTCATGTACACATCCTCAGTCAAGTTCCCGTTAAGGAACGCAGTTTTGACATCCATTTGTCGTATCTCATAGTCGTAATATGCGGCTATGGCAAGCAGGATCCTGATGGACTTCAACATAACTACATGCGAAAAGGTCTCATCTTAGTCAATACCATGAATTTGACGGAATCCTTTCGCCACAAGTCGTGCCTTATAAGTGTGCACGTTGCCATCCATGTCGGTTTTCTTCTTGAAGATCCACTTGCATCCGATGAGTTTTATCCCTTCAGATGCATCAACCAGAGTCCATATTTGGTTGTATGATATGGATTGCATCTCGGACTTCATAGCCTCGCATCATATCTCGGTGTCGGGACTCGCCATAGCCTCTGGGTATGTGGAAGGCTCATCATGTTCTAATAACATGTGTTCCTCATTCCCAGTCATGAGAAATCCGTATCTCACAGGCTCTTGGCGAATCCTGTCTGATCTTCGAGGTTCACTAATCGAAGGTTGAGTCTCAACTGGCAGTGATACAGGTTGAACGTCTTCAACTTGTTCACTCGGCTCAGCGTCTACTTGTTGCTCTCGAACTTCCTCAAGTTCGATCTTACTCCCACTGACTCTTTTGGAGACGAACTCTCGATCCATAAAAGTCGCGTTCCTGGCAATGAACACCTTATTCTCTGCCGGAATATAGAAGTAGTAACCCTTAGTTTCCTTAGGTTAGCCTACAAATAAACACTTATTAGATTTGGAGGATAACTTATCTGTCATCTGACGCTTCATGTAAGCGTCGCAACCCCAAATTCTGACAACGACAACGCGGGATGCTTCCCTGTCCATATCTCATATGGCGTTGTGATAACTCCTATTCTTCTCTATATTTTGATGAGAGTTTGTCTAGGTTTTATAGGATAATCACATGCATTCATAGGCATTCTAGGCGTGTTAGGATACAAAACCCGGTTGTGCTCTAGTTTTGCAGAGTCACATGTTTCGGAGATGATTGGACTCGAAAAGGAACTAATTGGAGCGTTAAAGGAGAAGTTCGGATGAGATACTCATGTTGCGACATCAATAACTTTCTCTACAGAGGTTCAAATCGTGCGAGACTTATACCATTGGAAAGAGCACTATAAGAGCTTCGCGTAGACACCAAAATCGCGTAAATCCGACACTGGAGCAGAAAGTTACGAGCGAAATCGTGAAGGCCAGAAAACTGCCAGCGCAGGGCCGGATCCAACTGGATCCGGTCCGGATCAAGGACGCAGAATTCGACCCCAGGAATCTGGATCCGGTCCGGATCCACCTGGAATCGGTCCGGATCCAGTCTAAAACCCTGTTTCGCGATTTTCAGCATCTGAATGGGAATAGGACTCTTGGGAGCCGCCCTAGGGTTATAAAAAAGCCCTAGCCACGTCCTAGAACAGGAGAGAGCCTTAGAAAACACCTAGATACAGATTTTTGGAGAGCTTTTGGTGAGAGAAGAATAGAAGTTCACGGGATTTCGGGAAGAAGAAGGAAGATTCGATCGTGGAGACTACATATCTGCATGAGACTTTCTTTCCTCTCTTTTTCTCTTTCTTTATGAGCTTTTTATTGTTTTCCATGAACCGTGAGTAGATCCACG
>NW_010966697.1:14206-16287 GCF_000463585.1 Tarenaya hassleriana
CGACTTTCAATGGGACGTCCTCGAGAATACCTGCAGGATACTTGATGGATCGATCTGCTAACTGTAGTGCCATCCTCGTCGGTTTAAGATCTCCAATGTTGAGCTTCTTGTAGATGGACAACGGAAGCAAGCTCACACTGGCACCCAAATCGCACAATGCACGGTCAATCTCAATGTTCCCGATTTTGCAGGGAATCGAGAAACTACCTGGATCCGATCTCTTCCGTAGCAACTCATGCTGTAGAATCGCAGCGCTCACCTCTGTGCTCAAAGATATTGTCTCCTTCCCAATCACCCTCTTCTTAGTCAGAATATCTTTCAAAAAATTTGCATAAGAAGGGATCTGGAGTATCGTCTCATAGAAAGGCATCTTAACCTCTAACTTTCGAAGCATATCAACAAATCTAGACAACTGTGTATCCTCAGCATTCTTCTTCAATCGAGAAGGGAAAGGAACGGGTGGTACATAAGGTGGAGGAGCTACATAAGGCGGTTCGGCTTCCTCTACATGCACCTTAGGTGTCTCGTGAGCTATGGCTTTCCCTTTCTCCTCGATGGTGTATCTAGAGATCACCCCTTTTTCTGTGGTCAAAGGGACTATATCATGCAAGTTCTCTCCACTTATAAGATGAATAGCATTGACATGCTCTCGTGGATTCGGCTCAGGCTTTCCCGGGAATGTACCCTGTGGTCTAGAGACATGCGATGCAAGTTGTGCAATCTGAGTCGAGAAACTACCTGGATCCGATCTCTTTCGTGGCAACTCATGTTGTAGAATCGCAGCGCTCACCTCTGTGCTCAAGGATACCGTCTCCTTCCCAATCACCCTCTTCTTAGTCAAGATATCTTTCAAAAATTTCGCATAAGAAGGGATCTGAAGTATCGTCTCATAGAAAGGCATCTTAACCTCTAACTTCCGAAGCATATCAACAAATCTAGACAACTGTGTATCCTCAGCATGCTTCTTCAATCGAGAAGGGAAAGGAACGGGTGGTACATCGGGGATTATTATGTTCCCGTTGATTTTGTTGTTTTAGACATGGACGAAGACTCGAAGATACCGATTATACTAGGCCGCCCGTTCTTAAAGACGGCCGATGCGGTGGTTCATGTTCGTGCTGGTCGTCTCACAATGAAGATAGGTGACGAGACTGTGGAGTTCACCTTAGATCACAACATGAAGCAGCCATCCACCACCGATTCAGCATGCTATGTCGATGTGCATGAAATCCTCACTCAAGAAGTCTCCGATCAGTTTCGGGAAGTCGATCCTTTAGAGATATCTCTCCTAGCATCAAACGAGAGCATATACAGCAATTGGGAGGATATCCGAGAGCTTACGCGAGCATTGAACGAAGGATCGGACGAAATTGGAGTTTTACAGAAGCTTGATCCGGACCGAATCCACCTGGAATCGGACCGGATCCAAAGTGCCTCCGAAGATGGATTTTTACAGAAGGTCAATCCGGACCGATTCCACCTGGATTCGGACCGGATCCAAATTGAAGACAAATTGGAAACGGACCGATTCCACCTGGAATCGGACCGGATCCAGTCTCTGAGCAAATCGGACATTTTTCACATCGACGTATCCGATTCTTCTACGAACGTCTCCGAACCCTCCACGACGATGACTAAAGACGTTCAAGAGACCAGAGAGCCACCACCTAGCACGGGGACGCTGAATAAAGCGGATTGGATTCTAGAGAATGTCCCGAAGGTCAAATTGAAGCCCTTACCTCAAAGGCTTAGGACAAAGGAACACATAGGACCATCATTGGGGAAAGGTACGTATCCTGCTCATAATCCTATATCTGTTTTTGAACCTTCTATTACAGGTTGTCGAGCAGGAGCAACGAGCAAGAGAGGATCGAAACGAGCAAAATCATCGCTCAAACGTCCACAAGAACCACCTCCTTCACAAGTTTGGAAACCCAAGGAGGAAAGATATCTTTCAAAAATTTCGCATAAGAAGGGATCTGAAGTATCGTCTCATAGAAAGGCATCTTAACCTCTAACTTCCGAAGCATATCAACAAATCTAGACAACTGTGTATCCTCAGCATGCTTCTTCAATCGAGA
>NW_010966697.1:19310-29346 GCF_000463585.1 Tarenaya hassleriana
CAGCAGGTTCACAACGGTCTCTAAAGCATAGCCCCAAAAGGACTTCGAAAGATCTGTCTGAGTCATCATCGACCGAACCATATCTAACAGTGTTCGGTTCCTCCGTTCAGACACGCCATTCCACTGTGGCGTTCCAGGAGGAGTCAATTGTGATACAATACCACAATCAACCAGATAGTCAGAGAACTCTTGGCTCATATACTCGCCACCACGATCCGATCGAAGTGTCTTGATCGTCTTACCAAGCTGGTTCTGTACTTCGTTTCTGAAAGCCTTGAACATTTCAAGTGTTTCAGAGTTATGTCTAATCAAATAGACATAACCGTATCGACTGAAATCATCAGTGAACGTAAGAAATATAGATAACCTCCTCTAGCTGGACAACTCATTGGTTCACATACATCACTATGTATGAGAGCCAATAACTCTGTCGCTCTCTGTCCTTTCCCCTTGAAATGATGTTTCGTCATCTTGCCACCAAACAAGACTCGCAAGATTCAAGAGACTCAAAATCAAATGAATCCAGAAGACCTTCATGATGAAGCTTCTGAATGCGCTTCTCGTTTATATGACCTAGACGAGGTCGGATTTAAGTCGTTCGACTTAAACCGTTTGGCACTCACGTTATAGATGGATTATGTCGAGTTCGAAGGCTGATCATTCAAAACGTATAAACCATTCACCAGATAACCATTACCATAGTAAATATTGTTGGGTTTTTCTGGGATCTCATGAGCGAATCCTATTCCTAAGAGATCGGTTCTAGGGTTTGTGCAGCAGATGTAAAACAAAAATTTGATAAAACCCTAAAACCTATCGTGCATGATCTTGTAGAAACGATAGAACGCTTACCTCAATCGATTCGGGGCCTGTTTCAATTGATGTGTTCGTCCGATCACTATAGACAGGAAGAATACCTCGCCCTCTACACGTATCCACACCTCGGGATGGATTCCAACCTTTGGATCTTGTCTGCTAGGACACGAATCTTCTATTCGATGATGTGGTTTGAGAAAGAGAGATTAAGATCACTTCTTCAACCCTCTAGACTCTCCAAAAGGGTCTGAAAAGTTCTCTAAGTCGGCTTCTCAGTGTTAGGGTTCTATTTCTCCTCTTATTCAAGTGATTAACCCTAGATCCTGACTTTAAAATTAAATCTGAACCCCAGACGGAACGGACTGCTTAGTAGTCCGTTCGGTCTTGACACATGGTCCGTTCGGACCAGTTTCATAACTGGGTCCGATCGAACTGATGGGTCAGTCCGTTCGGTCCAACACTTGGTCCATTCGGACTGAACTCTCTAGTCCGTTCGGTCCAACAATTTTGGTCCGTTCGGACTAGATGCTCCGGTCCGTTCGGTCCACTCCTAGACCGGACGGTCCGGACCTCTTGTCCTGATTTCTCGACGTTTTCTCATGCATTTATTCTTCCCTGCATATGTGACCCTGTAGGCTCATTCGATATAGCAGTATAACCCGAAATCTCTATTCCGGATATACAAGTCATAGGCGGTCTCTAGCAAGACACTATGACTACCTATCTCGAATAGAGTTTGTTCGTGATCTTACGAATGCCAGAGATGATTCCGGTTGATGATCCTTTTGTATCACGATATCATATGTCGAATATAAGGCATGGACAAGCCACCTTATCCTATTCGACTGCTTTCTCGTTCACTGAGTTAGACTGTCTAAAATAAACGACGTTCGTCTATAGTGCGGCCACACATTTCTACAATCTCGCTCACACGAGGGGCCCAGCGATATCTCTCTCTTTTACGAGAGGTACAAATCCCGTCTTGACTATCTACAATCCAGCACATGATTCGTTTCGTACCTGATACACGTCTTTATAGTCCTCCTCTTACGCAGGACGTTTGACGTAATCAAAGTACGCAACTCCTCATGTTGGATTCCGTAGATATCTCAGGTCTTAGGATCCAATCATGGAACCGTCATATGAGATTCAAGTCATGACGCTAGTCCATGTGACAATCTCATGCAGGTCAATCCAGTATTCCGTTCTCCAACGAATACCTATGATTGTGATCGTATCCAAATACTTATGATCATCTATATGATCATCTATCACACATCATACTAGTCTTATTATATTATTATTCCCATAATGATACATGACTAGGGAGTTTATAGTATTGTTCATAACAATACATGGATTTCATAACACATCTAGTATGCTAGAACATGTAATGAATCAAATACTCTCATATAAACCATAGAAAGTATCAATACATCAAATGTATCTAAATAAAGCTCATACACAGTACATCATAGAGCATTAAACCAACAATCTCTCACTTGCTCTAATCATGAACTGCTAAACATCTAAGCCCCATATCCCTAACATGACCCTCATGCTTCGACGAAGGGAGAGGCTTCGTCAACAGATCGACAATGTTGTCATCTGTCGACACCCTGCAAATGTGCACGTCTCCTCTGTCTATGATCTCCCTGATAAGGTGAAACCGTCTGAGTATGTGTTGGGATCGTTGATGGGATCTGGGTTCTTTCGCTTGTGCGATCGCTCCATTGTTGTCACAATACAGAGCAATGGGGCTATCAGCACTAGAAATGACACCAAGACTCCAACAAACTTCTTGATCCAAACAGCTTCCTTTGTCGCGTCCGACGCTACAATATACTCAGCTTCTGTAGTAGAATCTGCAATGGCCGCCTGCTTGGAACTCTTCCAGCTAACAGCGCCTCCGTTCAAGCAGAAAACATAGCCAGACTGCGATCTGTAGTCATCCGGGTGTGACTGGAAACTAGCATCGGTGTAACCTCTTACAGCGAGCTCGTCTTCCGACCCACCGTATACCAAGAACATATCCTTAATCCTTCTCAAGTACTTCAGGATGTTCTTGACGGCGATCCAGTGTGACTCACCTGGATCTGACTGATATCTACTCGTAATGCTCAACGCATAGGATACATCCGGTCGAGTACAAAGCATGGCATACATGATGGATCCAATTGCCGAAGCATATGGAATCCGGTCCATGCGTTCTCGCTCATCAGGTGTCGTAGGACACTGACTCATGCAGAGAACTGTGCCACTGCTCATCGGTAAGGTTCCTTTCTTGGAATCTTGCATCTTGAACCGTTTCAAGACCTTATCAATGAGGTCCTTTCTTGGAATCTTGTAAGTACTCTGACACAATCCTACAAGACGTCTCGATCTATCTCTATAGATCTTAATGCCTAAAATATAGGCTGCTTCTCCTAGGTCCTTCATAGAAAACTGCGTTCCTAACCAAGACTTAACGTCTTGCAAGGTAGGAACATCATTCCCTATAAGGAGAATGTCATCCACGTACAACACTAGAAATAAAACTGTGCTCCCACTAGCTTTCTTGTAAACACATGGCTCGTCTTCGTTCTGTGAGAAACCAAACTTTTTGATGGTCTCATCAAAGCGAAGGTTCCAGCTCCTCGAAGCCTGCTTCAGTCCATAAATGGACCTCTCAAGCTTGCACACCATCCTCGGGTTCCTCGGATCGACAAAACCTTCGGGTTGTGTCATGTACACCACATCTCCAAACCGTGGATTCATTGTAGAATATGATTCAATCATATATATTTTTGTGAAATATAATCCAGAGGATAATGATGGTAACTTTTCCATCATATGCTTTGATAACTCCTAATTCTCTCTATATTTTCAGGACGTTTCTATAGGATTTTATATGAGGATCATATTCATTTATAGGCATTATAGGCGCGTTAGGCTACGAAACTCGGTTTGGTTGTGTTTTTATTGGATTACAGGTCTTGGATGAGATTTGGACCAAGATGGAAGCAATCTGGAGCTAAAAGGATTGAAATACATCAAGAACTTCCTACCTTGACTCGGCCAAAGTCAACAACAGAAATTGGGCCGAGTCAACATGCTGAAAAGGGCCCAATTCAAGCCTTACGAGGAGACCGAGTCAGAACGTCCGAGTCAGTGTACCCCGAGTCAACATGCCCGAGTCAGAAGGCCCGAGTCAGAAGATTGGGCTGGGCCGAATTCATTATGTTTCGTTTTGACTCGGTCGAGTCAGAGTACTAACTCGGTCCGAGTCAAAACCTAGAAAAAAGCTCAGATCGAATTTTCAGAATTGGAAGGGGAGTAGGACTTCGGGAGCGTCGCCTAGGGTTGATAAAAGGATTCCACAGACGTCCAAAAGAGGGGGAGAGACTTTATACAGACTTTGGAGAGCTTTGGTGAGAGAAATAGGAGTAAAACGGGATTTCGGGAAGAAGAAGGAGAGCTGGAACGTGAAGAACGCATTGCTGTCGACATGAGCCTTTCTTCTCCCTCTTTTCTTTCTGTTTCTAGTTTTTCTCAGTATTTTTCCATGAACCGTGAGTAGATCCACGGCTGTGGGTTAGGGATTCGTTTGTGTTTTGGGTATGTTTGAACCCTAACTTGGTTGCGATTGGGATTTGTTTCGGTTTTATCGATTTGTGATTTATTCGATTGGTGTTTGCTGACCCATTGACCAATTGTTTCAGATTCTGAACTACATAGGAATATGGGTTTAGTTTCAGATCAAAATCGATAGGATCGGGCCAGCCCGGAACGTCTCAGAACCCTCTACGACGGCTATTAAAGACGTTCTAGAGCCCGGAGAGCCACCACTTAGCACGAGGACGCTGAATAAAGCTGATTGGAGTTTAGAGAATGCCCCCATGCATCTAGTTTGATAAATCACATAGGGATATGGATTTAGAGAACTTTAGATAGTGAGTTATATGCCGGGAGGTGATTTCTCTATCTTTGTTGCTTGACGATTCCCGAATACAGGTTCAATATCATGATTCTCGCATGCTTAGCATATACCCATACACGCGAATACGACCCCGACACCCACGGTCATCTTAGATTGCTAGCTTACACGCTTTTATTGTTTTATTTCCTTATTTTCTATTCTTCCCATACACTTCCACCATCACTTTCGCTTGCTTGCTTTGATTTAGTCTCGATTAGGATTTAGACTTAGCTACCGGTCCTTGTGTTCGACCCCGTGTTACGACGATCCGTATCCTTGCGGTGAGTTGTGAATCGGGTTATAAATTCTAGACTCGGTACACACGTATCAAGTTTTTGGCGCCGTTGCCGGGGACTGGTTAGCCTATTTCTAGGTCTTTATTGATTCTAGATCTTAGCTTGTTTTCTTTTTCTTTTTCTTTTTGTTTTTCCTTTGCCTTTTATTGATCAGATGTTAGAGAGACTTGCACTCCACTCGTACTTTTGTTTTTTAGACGGTTACTCGGGATTCTTTCAGATCCCCATCCACCCGAGCGACCAGGAGAAGACCACCTTTACTTGTCCTTATGGCACGTTTGCTTATCGTCGTATGCCCTTTGGATTATGTAATGCACCTGCCACTTTTCAGAGATGCATGACTGCTATATTTTCTGATGTGATTGAGGATATTATGGATGTGTTCATGGACGATTTCTCTGTCCATGGATCCTCATTTGACGTTTGTTTGGCCAATTTGCATCGAGTCTTAGACAGGTGTGCAGCAGCTAACTTAGTCCTCAACTGGGAGAAGTGTCACTTCATGGTGCAAGAAGGGATTGTTTTAGGACATAAGGTGTCTTCTAGGGGAATCGAGGTAGACAGAGCAAAGATAGAGGTTATTGAGAAGCTTCCACCGCCCGTGAACGTCAAAGGCATCCGCAGTTTTCTAGGACATGCGGAATTTTATCGGCGGTTCATCAAGGACTTCTCCAAAATCTCTAGACCACTTCCGAGCTGTTGGCAAAAGATGTACCATTTCGGTTCACTTCAGAGTGCTCGAAGGCCTTCCAGACTTTGAAGGCAGCTCTGATCTCACCACCGATCATACAGCCCCCGATTGGACTCTACCGTTTGAGCTGATGTGCGATGCTAGCGATTATGTGGTTGGAGCAGTGCTGGGGCAGAAGAAGGATCACAAACACCACGCCATCTACTATGCGAGTCGTACTCTTGATGATGCGCAGGTAAATTACACTACTACTGAGAAAGAGTTACTTGCTGTTTGCTTTTGAGAAATTCAGGTCGTACTTGGTGGGACGGAAAGTGATCGTATACTCAGACCACGCGGCTTTGAAGTACTTGCTGACGAAGAAAGATGCCAAACCTCGACTGATTCGATGGATGCTACTCATACAAGAGTTTGACGTCGAGATTCGGGATCGCAAAGGCACGGAGAACACAGTTGCAGATCATCTTTCACGCCTTGCGATCCCCGATCCTCTCCCGATAGATGATTCTTTGCGAGAGGAGCAGATTATGGCAGTCACTACCCGACATGAAGACCCATGGTACGCAGACTACGTGAAATATCTGGTCTCCCAAATACTCCCGTCCGAGCTTAATTATAACGGAAGGAAGAAGTTCCTCCATGACGTACGGGATTATTTTTGGGACGATCCGTTCTTGTTCAAGCGTGGTACCGATGGGATGTTCAGACGATGCATTCCCGAGGAAGAAGTGCAACAGGTACTTTTTCATTGCCACTCTTCTGATTATGCAGGTCATTTCGCCGCTTCGAAGACCGCAACGAAGATTCTACAAGCGGGATTCTATTGGCCTACGATGTTCAAGGATGTCCATAAGTATGTCGCCTCATGTGATTCTTGCCAGCGCACAGGTAACATTTCTAGACGCCATGAGATGCCTCAGAATTATATTCTAGAAGTGGAACCTTTTGATGTTTGGGGCATAGACTTTATGGGACCTTTTCCATCGTCTTGTGGGAACGTGTATATCTTAGTTGCAGTTGATTATGTGACTAAGTGGGTAGAGGTATTGGCTAGCGATGGGAAGCCCGAGCCAAATCCACGAGAGCATGTAAACGATGTTGAGCTGAGGAGTGGAAAGAATCTGCCAAAGACAGTCCCTACAGAAAAAGGGACGACGTCTAGATACACTGTCGAAGAGAAAGGAAAAAGCATAGCAGATGAGACACCTCGGGTGAATGCAGAGGAAGCCGAAACGCCATACGTCGCTCCTCCACCTAAGGTACCACCCGTTCCTTTTCCTTCTCGATTGAAGAAGCATGTTGAGGACACACAGTTCTCGAGATTTGCTGATATGCTTCAGAAGCTAGAGGTTACTATACCGTTCTATGAGGCTATGCTGCAGATACCCTCTTATTCAAAGTTTCTGAAAGACATCTTGACCAAGAAAAGGGTAATTGGGAAGGAGACAGTACCCTTGAGCACAGAGGTGAGCGCTGCGATTCTACAGCATGAGCTGCCACGGAAGAGATCAGATCCTGGTAGTTTTTCGATTCCCTGCAAAATCGGAAACATTGCGATAGACCGTGCATTGTGCGACCTTGGTGCTAGCGTCAGTTTACTACCGTTGTCTATTTACAAGAAGCTTAATATTGGTGAGCTTAAGCCGACACGGATGGCGCTACAGCTAGCGGATCGATCTGTTAAGTATCCCGCAGGTATTCTCGAGGACGTTCCTTTGAAAGTCGGAGATTATTATGTCCCCGTCGATTTTGTTGTCTTAGACATGGATGAAGACTCGAAGATACCGATTATTTTGGATCGACCGTTTCTGAACACGGCTGATGCGGTTGTACACGTCCGAGCTGGTCGTCTTACCATGAAGATAGGTGACGAGACTGTTGAGTTCACCTTAGACCACAATATGAAGCAGCCATCCTCTACCGATTCAGCGCAGTACATCATAGAGCACTAAACCAACAATCTCCGACTTGCTCTAATCATGCACTGCTAAACATCTAATGCTCATATACCTAACATGACCCTCATGCTTCGACGAAGGGAGAGGCTTCGTCAACAGATCGCCAATGTTGTCATCTGTCGACACTCTGCAAATGTGTACGTCTCCTCTGTCTATGATCTCCCTTATAAGGTGAAATCGTCTGAGTATGTGTTTGGATCGTTGATGGGATCTGGGTTCTTTCGCTTGTGCGATCGCTCCATTGTTGTCACAATACAGAGCAATGGGGCTATCAGCACTAGGAATCACACCCAAGTCATCAACAAACTTCCTGATCCAAACAGCTTCCTTTGCTGCATCCGACGCTGCAATATACTCAGCTTCTGTAGTAGAATCTGCAACGGTCGCTTGCTTGGAACTCTTCCAGCTAACAACACCTCTGTTCAAACAGAAAACATAGCCAGACTGCGATCTGTAGTCATCCGTGTCTGATTGAAAACTAGCATCGGTGTAACCTTTTACAGTGAGCTCGTCATCCGACCCACCGTATACCAAGAACACATCCTTAGTCCTTCTCAAGTACTTCAGGATGTTCTTGACGGCGATCCAGTGCGACTCTCCTGGATCTGACTGGTATCTGCTCGTAATGCTCAACGCATAGGATACATCCGATCGAGTACAAAGCATGACATACATGATGGATCCAATTGTCGAAGCATATGGAATCCGATCCATGCGTTCTCGCTCATCAGATGTCGTAGGACCCTGACTCTTGCAGAGAACTGTGCCACTGCTCATCGGTAAGGTTCCTTTCTTGGAATCTTGCATCTTGAACCGTTTCAAGACCTTATCGATGTAAGTACTCTGACACAATCCTAGAAGACGCCTCGATCTATCTCTATAGATCTTTATGCCTAGAATATAGGCCGTTTCAACTAGGTCCTTCATAGAAAACTGCGTTCCTAGCCAAGACTTAACGTCTTGCAAGGTAGGAACGTCATTCCCTATGAGGAAAATGTCATCCACGTACAGCACTAGAAAAACTACTGTGCTCCCACTGACCTTCTTATAAACACATGGCTCGTCCTCGTTTTGTGAGAAACCAAACTTTTTTATTGTCTTATCAAAGCGATGGTTCCAGCTCCTCGAAGCCTGCTTCAGTCCATAAATGGACCTCTGAAACTTGCACACCATCGCTAAGCCCGATAGACGAGAGCCATGTACCAGAACTTCTCCCCGAATCCGACTCACACTCCGGACGACCGCACGTTCGGATAACCATGACAAGCCCTCCCGACATTCACGGACGCAGCCCGGAACCATGACCACGGAGCCAAGACCTTGTCCCCGGCTCACTTGGAGAATCCTAGCCAAACGCCTCCTCGGACCAAAGCCCGCTTGGACCGCTACCACTTGTGAGCTTGAGGAGTGACTTCGGCTTGGGCTTGCAGAGAAGCCCAAGTCCCGTGACCAAGCCCCTTGGTCTCTCGGATGGCCAAGCCCATCAACCCCTCTCGGCCCATCAGAATGGGTCCCCTTTTTGGTCTAGATTCGTCCAAGTGAAGATAAGGCAAGTGCATCATGATCTATTCGGATATGGCAAGTCCTAGAATGTTCCGATCTTGTATCTCTCGGATATGGCATGATGTAAGTCATATCCCCTAGATTGATCGATTAGTGTTCTTTATGGAAAGTTCGGGAAATTAGGAACGATTGATTGATTGTGATTGATCCTTGGAGATCTCGGACCTTGTGCTATAAAAGGCCACCGAAATCCCTTGAGACATTCATCCTAGAATTCTCTCTTTTCTTTTACACCGAGTCTCTCTCTCTTGTAAGTCTCTCTTGAGTTTGTTCGCCGGTTCGTTCCGGCCACCGTCGCCGGAACGAACCCGGGCTCCCGTTGTAACCTTGTCTCGCACCTTTAATGAAATGACCTCGTACTTGGTTCATTCTCATCTCTCTCGCTCTCTCTTTCTCTCGGCCTTCTCTTTTCCTATTCGGATCCCATGATCCTAGGCTTGGTTCGGTCCCCGTTCGAACATGACTTGAGTTTCTCGGCCAAGACCTCTCTCCACGAGTCTTTGGACCGAAACTCTTCGTTCATCCGAACCTCATTCCGCATCGGACCGAACCGCCGGACACACTAGCTTGACCTCTCAAGTTAGTGCGTCTCAAATGGTATCAGAGCCTGGTTCCACTCATGGACCAGTGCTTCCAACGCTTCCGCACGCTAACGGCCTATATTCTAGGCATAAAGATCTATAGAGATAGATCGAGGCGTCTTCTAGGATTGTGTCAGAGTACTTACATCGATAAGGTCTTGAAACGGTTCAAG
>NW_010966697.1:31292-34003 GCF_000463585.1 Tarenaya hassleriana
TTTTCGCCCGTAGTTATGTTGAAGTCCATCAGGATCCTACTTGCCATAGTCGCATATTATGACTATGAGATATGGCAGATGGATGTCAAGACTGCGTTCCTTAACGGGAACTTGACCGAGGATGTGTACATGACACAACCCGAAGGTTTTGTCGATCCTAGGAACCCGAGGATGGTGTGCAAGCTTCAGAGATCCATTTATGGACTAAAGCAAGCTTCAAGGAGCTGGAATCTTCGCTTTGATGAGACAATCAAAAAGTTTGGTTTCTCACAGAACGAAGACGAGCCATGTTTTTACAAGAAGGTTAGTGGGAGCACAGTAGTTTTTCTGGTGCTGTACGTGGATGACATTCTCTTTATAGGGAATGACGTTCCTACCTTGCAAGATGTTAAGTCTTGGCTAGGAACGCAGTTTTCTATGAAGGACCTAGTTGAAACGGCCTATATTCTAGGCATAAAGATCTATAGAGATAGATCGAGGCGTCTTCTAGGATTGTGTCAGAGTACTTACATCGATAAGGTCTTGAAACGGTTCAAGATGCAAGATTCCAAGAAAGGAACCTTACCGATGAGCAGTGGCACAGTTCTCTGCAAGAGTCAGTGTCCTACGACACCTGATGAGCGAGAACGCATGGACCGGATTCCATATGCTTCGGCAATTGGATCCATCATGTATGCCATGCTTTGTACTCGACCGGATGTATCCTACGCGTTGAGCATCACGAGTAGATACTCTTATCAAAGCGATGGTTCCAGCTCCTCGAAGCCTGCTTCAGTCCATAAATGGACCTCTGAAACTTGCACACCATCCTCGGATTCCTTGGATCGACAAAACCTTCGGGTTGTGTCATGTACACATCCTCGGTCAAGTTTCCGTTAAGGAACGCGCTCTTGACATCCATTTGCCATATCTCATAGCCATAATATGCGGCTATGGCAAGTAGGATCCTGATGGACTTCAGCATAACTACGGGCGAAAAGGTCTCATCGTAGTCAATACGATAAATCTGACGGAATCCTTTCGCCACAAGTCGTGCCTTATACGTGTGCACGTTGCCATCCATGTCTCTTTTGGAGACGAACTCTCGCTCCATAAAAGTCGCATTCCTGGCAATGAACACTTTGTTCTCTGCCGGAATATAGAAGTAGTAACCCTTAGTTTCCTTAGGGTAGCCTACAAATAAACACTTATCAGATTTGGAGGATAACTTATCAGTCATCTGACGCTTCACATAAGCGTCGCAACCCCAAATTCTGACAAACGACAACGCGGGACGCTTCCCCGTCATTATCTCATATGGCGTCGTTTCAGCCGACTTCGTTGGACTCCTGTTCAGCACGTACGCAGCGGTCTCTAAAGCATAGCCCCAAAAGGACTTCGGAAGATCTGTCTGACTCATCATTGACCAAACCATGTCTAACAATGTTTGGTTCCTCCGTTCAGACACGCCATTCCACTGCGGCTTTCCAGGAGGAGTTAATTGTGATACAATACCACCATCAACCAGATAGTCAGTGAACTCTTGGCTCATATACTCGCCACCACGATCAGATCGAAGTGTCTTGATCGCAAATGTGTGAGGCACTTCCGGTATCTAATACCCACGAAGATATAGTACAGATGTTAGCCTCTATAACGTGGATACCTAAGACAGAAGCTTCACCAAGCTTCTTGTCCTTCAGATCCTCCAAGTAAAGGTGACAATTACGCTTCCAGTGTTCAGACACTCCGCAGTAATTACAGTCACCCTTTTCGGGCTTAGGCTTGGGCGTAGAGGCAACTTTTACCTTTTTCACCACCTTCTTTTTGGCTTTACCATGCCGCTTCTTGCTGGAGTTTTTCTCAACAGCAAGCACAGTCTTGCGCACCACGATATCCTGCTCGGCCGATTTCAGCATCCCATGCAGTTCGGCTAAGCTCTTAGTGTTGGTTTATTGCTCTATGATGTACTGTTTATGAGCTTTGTTCAGATACATTCGATGTATTGATACTTTCTATGGTTTATATGAGAGTATTTGATTCATTACATGTTCTAGCATACTAGATCTATTATGAAATCTGTGTATCATTATGAATGATACTAAACTCCGTAGTCTTGTGTCGTTATGGGAATAACGACATAATAAGACTAGTATGATGTGTGATTGATGATCATAGCGTTGATCATAGGTATTGGATACAATCACAGTCATAGGTATTCGTTGGAGAACAGAATACTTGATTGACCCGCATGAGATTGTCACATGGACTAGCGTCATGACTTGAATCTCATATGGCGGTTCCATGATTGGATCCTAAGACCTGAGATATCTACAGAATCCAACATGAGGAGTTGCGTGCTTTGAATACGTAAAACGTTCTGCGTAACAGGAGAACTATAAAGGCGTGTATCAGGTACGAAACGAATCATGTAATGGATTGTAGATAGTCAAGATGGGATTTGTACCTCTCGTAAAAGAGAGAGATATCGCTGGGCCCCTCGTGTAAGCGAGACTGTAGAAATGTGTGGCCGCACTATAGACGAACGTCGTCTATTTCAGACAGTCGAACTCAGTGAACGAGAAAGCAGTCGAATCAGATAAGGTGGCTTGTCCATGCCTTATGGTCGACATATGATATCGTGATACAAAAGGATCATCAACCAGAATCATCTCTGGCGTTCGTAAAGATCACGAACAAACTCTATTTGAGATAGGTAGTCATAGTGTCTT
>NW_010966697.1:34013-35202 GCF_000463585.1 Tarenaya hassleriana
TATTCGAGATAGGTAGTCATAGTGTCTTGCTAGAGACCGCCTATGACTTGTATACCCGAAATAGGGACTTCAGGTTATACTGCTATGTCGAATGAGCCTACAGGGCC
Organism: Tarenaya hassleriana; assembly: GCF_000463585.1. NCBI lineage: Eukaryota > Viridiplantae > Streptophyta > Magnoliopsida > Brassicales > Cleomaceae > Tarenaya > Tarenaya hassleriana. The sequence goes on from NW_010966697.1 coordinate 34,121, forward strand.
ACACACGCAGGGAAGGACAAATGCACGAGAGAAAACGACGGAAAACCGAGTCGGACGGGTCGAGACCCGACGGTCCGAATGCATGGTCCGTCCGTTCTGGAAAGCAGAACAGACGGTCCACGACAACACGTAGACCGTCCGTTCTATGATGATAGAACGGACGGTCCGCACTAAACGTAGACCGTCCGTTCTGCCTTACTGGAACGGACGGTCCACGTGCAATTCCGGACCGTCCGTTCCAGGTTCCGGTTTTCCGAAAATTAAACCGAAATTAGGGTTAAACCACTTTATAAAAGGGAGATTAAAAACCCTAATGAAAAAAAGAGGAAAAGAGCCGACTTCAGAACACTCTTAGCAGATTTTTGGAGAGATCCAAGAGATTGAGAGTGTGATCAAAGTCCGTTTTTCTCGAAGCACAAATCGAATAGCGGATTCGTTGGAATCCATCCCGAGGTGTGGATACGTGTAGAGGGCGAGGTAATTTCCTACCTTTCGTGATCAGACGTGTTCTTCGATTGATATAGGCCCCGGATCGATTGATATAGGCCCCGGATCGATTGAGGTAAGCGTTCTAACGTTTCTACGATTCAATAACAGCATGGTTCTACGGTTCTATAAATTTTTGTTTTTCTTCCGCTGCGCAAACCCTAGAATCGATCTCTTAGGAATAGGATTCGCTCTAGAGATCCCAGGAAACCCAACAGTGGTATCAGAGCCTGGTTGCTCTGTTTTGATTTCGTAGAACCCGATCACGCACGTTTTAGGATTTGAATTGTTTGAATCCATGTTTGCTTTGAAATCTATGCATGTTTGATGATTGAATCTAGTGTAGATTGCATGTTTCATGTTGCATAGAGTGCAGAAGTTCGAATTTTGGGTTCACAGAAGAATTCGGATCAGTTTCGGGTCTGATCGGGGCTGAGAACGCGGGAAAACGTGATCTGATCACGTAGACCTACCTTAGACCGTCCGTTCTGGGTAAGCTAGAACGGACAGTCCAAGGGTGGCAGACTGAGGTAAGACCGAAAGGTCTGGAACGTCCGTTCTGGTCCTCAGACCGTCCGTTCTGCAAGCGTGGGACG
>NW_010966697.1:35212-36432 GCF_000463585.1 Tarenaya hassleriana
CTTGTTTCGGCGTGGAACGTCCGTTCTGACTACTGTAGTCGAGACAGTCCGGACTGCTACCCTAGACCGTCCGTTCTGGGTTTTCCGGAACGGACGGTGCAAGGGTAACGGACAATCCTTGGGTCGAACGGGAGAACACGGACTGCGAACCTGGACCGGACAGTCCGAGTGTCAGACCGTCCGTTCCAGCATCTGGAACGTCCGTTCCGTGATGCTTAATGGACCGTCCGTTCTCATCTTGTGGACTGTCCGTTCCGACAATTCTCAAGGCTGGTCCGTCCGTTCCATACCTGGAACGGACGGTCCAAAGACCAGATTCCGAAAAATTTTCGTTTTCGAAGTCCGATTACGCAATCGTTGCTCAATCTCATCAACTGTAACTCAAATAAACATGATTTATTCTTATGGATGGTCCATAGTGAATGGATACATGTAACTTAATCAAGATATAGGATATGCTTGATTGAGTGGGAGCTCCAGGATTGGGATTACATAATCGAATGGATGGTCTATTCGGATTATGAACAATCGTTGCACAGAAATCGGTTAGATCTAGAAGCTCTATAAGTAAAGCACTTGTCAAGGCCTCGATCGTACGTGTCATGGGCCATGCCAAAGCTGGGTGTGCCGTATTATCTTGGTGAGGCAAGATGGAGAAATGGTGGTTTTCATAGCTTGAAAGTAGATGCTTGATCTAGGTGCGGTTTCGAAAATCCCTTGTTTATGTAATGCTAAGTGTGTACCTCCCATTACTAGAGCGCCTGTCAAGGCATCGATCATCCGTAACACGGGTCATGCCAAAGCTGAGCATGTCGGATTATCTTTGTGAGGCAGGGTAGCAAATCGTGGTTCCTACAGCTTGAATATGGCTTATCCTGGGTTAAGTTGTCAAGTTTTGACTTGAAACTTAATGGTACAGATGAGACGAGTATGAAGTGATATTTGATATCATAAGTCTCATAAAGGATCTAAGAATCACATTGGATGTGATTGACATTAGATGTCTACCTAAATAGCATAAAGATGGGTGTAACAGTCCATTCTTATGCGAAATATGGATCTTAGTCCCATATAGAACATTATTATAGGGTTATTTTTCTTTATGGGAATATAGCTCATCTTTGCATCTATGTTGTCATTATTTGATGATGGACTAGCTGGTAGTGGATCATAGATAGACTGACACTGATTGATGATGGACTAGCTGATAGTAGATCATT
>NW_010966697.1:37327-37907 GCF_000463585.1 Tarenaya hassleriana
CAGAGTTATTGGATCTGATACATAGTGATGTATGCGGACCAATGAGCTGTCCAGCTAGAGGAGGTTATCTGTATTTCGTTACGTTCACTGATGATTTCAGTCGATACGGTTATGTCTATTTGATGAGACATAAGTCTGAAACACTTGAAATGTTCAAGGCTTTCAGAAACGAAGTACAGAACCAGCTTGGCAAGACGATCAAGACACTTCGATCCGATCATGGTGGCGAGTATATAAGCCAAGAGTTCACTGATTATCTAGTTGATTGTGGTATTGTATCACAATTAACTCCTCCTGGAACGCCACAGGGAACGGCGTGTCTGAACGGAGGAACCGAACACTGTTAGACATGGTTCGGTCTATGATGAGTCAGACAGATCTTCCGAAGTCCTTTTGGGACTATGCTTTAAAGACCGCTGCGTACCTGTTGAACAGGAGTCCAACGAAGTCGGCTGAAACGACGCCATATAAGATATGGACGGGGAAGCGTCCCGCGTTGTCGTTTGTCAGAATTTGGGGTTGCGACGCTTACGTGAAGCGTCAGATGACTGATAAGTTATCCTCCAAATCTGATAAGTGT
>NW_010966697.1:39355-40959 GCF_000463585.1 Tarenaya hassleriana
GCGTTGAGCATTACGAGTAGATACCAGTCAGATCCAGGTGAGTCGCACTGGATCGCCGTCAAGAACATCCTGAAGTACTTGAGAAGGACTAAGGATGTATTCTTGGTATACGGTGGGTCGGAAGACGAGCTCGCTGTAAAGGGTTACACCGATGCTAGTTTTCAGTCAGACCCGGATGACTACAGATCGCAGTCTGGCCATGTTTTCTGTTTGAACAGAGGTGCTGTTAGCTGGAAGAGTTCCAAGTAAGCGACCGTTACAGATTCTACTACAGAAGCTGAGTATATTGCAGCGTCGGACGCAGCAAAGGAAGCTGTTTGGATCAGAAAGTTTGTTGGAGACTTGGGTGTCATTCCTAGTGCTGATAGTCCCATTGCTCTGTATTGTGACAACAATGGAGCGATCGCACAAGCGAAAGAACCCAGATCCCATCAACGATCCAAACACATACACAGACGATTTCACCTTATAAGGGAGATTATAGACAGAGGAGACGTGCACATTTGCAGAGTGTCGACAGATGACAACATTGCCGATCCGTTGACGAAGCCTCTCCCTTCGTCGAAGCATGAGGGTCATGTCAGGGATATGGGCATTAGATGTTTAGCAGTTCATGATTAGAACAAGTGGGAGGTTGTTGGTTTAGTGCTCTATGATGTACTGATTATGAGCTTTGTTCAGTTACATTCGATGTATAGATACTTTCTATGTGTTTTTTGTGAGAGTATTTTATTCATTACATGTTATTGCATGCTAGATCTGTTATGAAATCCATGTATCATTAGGAATGATACTAAACTCCCTAGTCTTATGTCGTTATGGGAATAACGACATAATAAGACTAGTATGATGTGTGATTGATGATCACATAGATGATCATAAGTATTGGATACGATCACAATCATAGGTATTCGTTGCAGAACGGAATACTGGACTGACCCGCATGAGATTGTCACATGGACTAGAGTCATGACTAGAATCTCATATGACGGTTCCATGATTGGATCCTAAGACCTGAGATATCTACGGAATCCAACATGAGGAGTTGCGTGCTTTGAATACGTCAAACGTCCTGCGTAACAGGAGGACTATAAAGGCGTATATCAGGTACGAAACGAATCATGTACTGGATTGTAGATAGTCAAGACGGAATTTGTACCTCTCGTAAAAGAGAGAGATATCGCTGGGCCCCTCGTGTGAGCAAGACTGTAGAAATGTGTGGCCGCACTATAGACGAACGTCGTCTATTTCAGACAGTCAAACTCAGTGAACGAGAAAGCAGTCGAATCAGATAAGGTGGCTGGTCCATGCCTTATGTTCGACATATGATATCGCGATACAAAAGGATCATCAGCCGGAATCATCACTGGCGTTCGTATGATCACAAACAAACTCTATTCGAGATAGGTAGTCATAGTGTCTTGCTAGAGACCGCCTATGACTTGTATACCCGAAATAGGGATTTCAGGTTATACTGCTATGTCGAATGAGCCTACAGGGTCACACACGCAGGGAAGGACAAATGCACGAGAGAAAACGACGAAAAACCGAGACGGAAGGGGCTGGAACGGACGGACCAGAAAGTCCAGAACGGACGGTCCGCC
>NW_010966697.1:41532-59907 GCF_000463585.1 Tarenaya hassleriana
CTCAGCCGATTTCAGCATCCCATGCAGTTCGGCTAAGCTCTTAGTCATCCCGTTCATATGGTACTGCATCACGAACTGGTTATAATCCTCGGGTAATGACATCAGGATCAAGTCTGCAACCAAGTCATCATCGAGGTTCACTCCCATACGCTCAAGTTCCTCAATATGAGCTCGCATGTTGAGGACGTGGGTGTTGACAGAGCTGCCTCTCGGCATCTCCGTCTTCACTAGAGCTTTTAGCGTCTTGTACTTTTCAGTACGCGCTAGCTCCTGAAACATGGTTTTGAGCTGTTCAGCTGTTTGATCATATCAAACACGCTCTTCCCCTCAAACTGCTTTTGCAGATTCGGGGCCATGCTTCCCAACATGAGACAGGAGATCTCGATGTCTCAGTCTGATGCTTCAACCAAGCATCCTTGACGGCTCTCGTGGCATTGGCCGCAGGCTCTGGTGGTAGAGCCCCTTCCAGGACGTACGACTTCTTATCGTGCTTGAGAACAATTCTCAAGTTCCGATACCAGTCTAAGAAGTTCATCCCGGTAAGCTTATCCTTCTCAAGGATAGATCGCATCATCAAACTCAGTACGCTACCAGTTGACGTCATGTCCTACAAAAAAGACAAAACAGAACGAACAAAAACAAATGCAGATTCTATTAATGATCTACTACCAGCTAGTCCATCATCAATTAGTGTCTACATATCTATGATCTACTACCAGCTAGTCTATCATCAAACAATGACAACACAGATGCAAAGATGAGCTATATCCCCATACAGAAAAATAACCCTATAGTAATTTTCTATATGGGACTAAGATCCGTATTTCACATAAGAACAAGTTTTTACACTCAGCCTTATGCTATTTAAGGTAGACATCTAATGTCAATCACATCCAATGTGACTCTCAGATCCTTTTATGAGACTATGATATCAAATATCATTGCATACTCGTCTCATCTGTACCATTAAGTCTCAAGTCAAACTTGACAACTTAACCTAAGGTAAACCATATTCAAGCTGTGGGAACCACGATTTCCTACCGTCAAACTTGACAACTTAACCTAAGGTAAACCATATTCAAGCTGTATGAACCACGATTTCCTACCCTGCCTCACAAAGATAATCCGGCACGCTCAGCTTTGGCATGACCCATGTTAGGGACGATCGATGCCTTGACAGGCGCTCTATTAATGGGAGGTACACACTTAGCATTACATAAATAAGGGATTTTCGAAACCACACTTAGATCAATCATCTACTTTCAAGCTATGAGAACCACCATTTCTCCATCTTGCCTCACCAAGATAATATGGCACACCCAGCTTTGGCATGCCCATGACATATACGATCGAGGCCTTGACAAGTGCTTTACTTGTAGAGCTTCTGGATCTAACCGGTTTCTGTGCAATGATTAACATAATCCGAATAGACCATCCATTCGATTATGTAATCCCAATCTCGAAGCTCCCACTCAATCAAGCATATCCAATATCTTGATCAAGTTACTTGTCTTCAATCACTATGGACCATCCATATGAATGAAACATGTTATTCTGACTCACAGATAATCGGGTTAAGCATCTATTGCTCAAAACGGGTCCCGAACACGAAGAATCGAAAATTTTGGTCGAACCTCGGAGTTAGAACGGACGACCCAATACACTGGAACGGCCGTTCCACTACCTCGGAACGGACAGACTCCTAATTGCCTCGGAACGGACGGTCCAGACGCTTTGGAACGGCCGTTCTACTACCAGAACAGATGGTCCGCTCACGGACGAGCTGGAACGGGCGGTCTGACACTCAGACCATCCGTTCCAGGCTAAAATCCGATCATTCGGACTGCTACCCTTGGATCGTCCGTTCCGGCATACCTAGAACGGATGGTCTAGGGTTGAAACACGTGATCAGATCACGTTTTTCCGCGTTCTCGGCCCCGTACAGACCCGAAATCAACCCGACTTTCGCCTATGAACTCAGAACACGAACCTCTTGCACACTACGCAACAAAGAACATGAAATCTACCCTAGATCCATAATCAAATCATGCATAGCATCAATAGCAAACACGGATTCAAACAATTCAAATCCTAAAACGTGCGTGATCGGGTTCTACAAAATCAAAACAGAGCAACCAGGCTCTGATACCACTGAAGGGTTTCCTGGGATCTCTAGAGCAAATCTTATTCCTAAGAGATCGATTCTAGGGTTTGCGCAGCGGATATAAAACAAAAATTTAATAAACCCTAGAACCATGCTTCTATGAATCGTAGAAACGTTAGAACGCTTACCTCAATCGATCCGGGGCCTGTATCAATTGAAGAATTCGTCTGATCACAAAAGGGAGGAAGAATACCCCGCCCTCTACACGTATCCACACCTCGGGATGGATTCCAACGGTTGGAACTTGTCTGCTAGGACACGAATCTGCTATTCGTTTTTATGCTTCGAGAAAACGAGACTCTTCGGTTTTTGAACTCTTTGCATCTCATCCAAAAGCTCTCTCAAACCTCTGAAAGTCGACACCAAAAAGTCTCTTACGAATTAGGGTTTTAATCTCTTTCTTATAAAGTGATTTAACCCTAATTTCGGTTTAATTTTCGGAAAACCGGAACCTGGAATGGACGGTCCGGAATTGCACGTGGACCGTCCGTTCCAGTAAGGCAGAACGGACGGTCTACGTTTGGTGCAGACCGTCCAGTCTATCACATAGAACGGACGGTCTGCGTGTTGTCGTGGACCGTCCGTTCCATTCCTCAGAACGGACGGACCACGCGTCCGGACCGTCGGGTCTGGACCCTTCCGACTCGGTTTTTCGTCGTTTTCTTTCGTGCATTTGTCCTTCCCTGCATGTGTGACCCTGTAGGCTCATTCGACATAGCAGTATAACCCGAAATCTCTATTCCGGATATACAAGTCATAGGCGGTCTCTAGCAAGACACTATGACTACCTATCTCGCATAGAGTTTGTTCGTGATCCTACAAACGCCAGTGATGATTCCGGTTGATGATCCTTTTGTATCACGATATCATATGTCGAACATAAGGCATGGACAAGCCACCTTATCTGATTCGACTGCTTTCTCGTTCACTGAGTTCGACTGTCTGAAATAGACGACGCTCGTCTATAGTGCGGCCACACATTTCTACAGTCTCACTCACACGAGGGGCCCAACGATATCTCTCTCTTTTACGAGAGGTACAAATCCTATCTTGACTATCTACAATCCAGCACATGATTCGTTTCGTACCTGATACACGCCTTTATAGTCCTCCTGTTACGCAGGACGTTTGACGTATTCAAAGCACTCAACTCCTCATGTTGGATTCCGTAGATATCTCAGGTCTTAGGATCCAATCATGGAACCGCCATATGAGATTCAAGTCATGACACTAGTCCATGTGACAATCTCATGCGGGTCAATCCAGTATTCCGTTCTCCAACGAATACCTATGATTGTGATTGTATCCAATACCTATGATCATCTATATGATCATCAATCACACATCATACTAGTCTTATTATGTCATCATTCCCATAATGACACAAGACTAGGGAGTTCAGTATCATTCATAATGATACATGGATTTTATAACAGATCTAGTATGCAAAAACATGTAATGGATCAAATACTCTCATAAAAACCATAGAAAATATCAATACATCAAATGTATATGAACAAAGCTCATACACAGTACATCATAGAGCACTAAACCAACATCGAGAAGTCGATCCTTTAGAGATATCTCTCCTTGCGTCGAATGAGAGCATATACAACAATTGGGAGGATATCCGGGAGCTTACGTGAGCATTGAACGAAGGATCAGACGAAATTGGAGTTTTACAGAAGATGGATCCGGACCGCTTCCACCTGGAAACGGACCGGATCCAAACACAGCCTTCCGAAGACAAACTGGAATCGGACCGGATCCAGTCTTTGAGCAAATCAGACGTTTTTCACATCGACATGCCCGATTCTTCTACGAACGTCTCCGAACCCTCCATGACGATTACTAAAGACGTTCTAGAGACCAGAGAGCCACCACCTAGCACGGGAACGCTGAATAAAGCGGATTGGAGTCTAGAGAATGCCCCGAAGGTGAAATTGAACCCCCTACCTCAAAGGCTTAGGACAAAGAAACACACATACATGGATAGGAACACAGGACCATCATTGGAGAGAGGTACATATCCCGCTCATAATCCTATATCCGTGTTTGAACCTTCTATTACAGGTTGTCGAGTAGGGGTAATGAGCAAGAGAGGATCGAAACGAGCAAAATCATCGCTCAAACGTCCACAAGATCCACCTCCTTCACAAGTTTGGAAACCCAAGGAGGATAGAAGGCTCAAGCATCCACGAGGTCCAAAAGATGCGCTTAATGCTCAACATCCAGGGCGGCGAAAGATCGATTATCTTTGCCTCTCAGACCCTCCCATCATTTGACCAAGATAGGTCGAGCTAATGACGTTAAACAGGCGCTTCTCGGGAGGCAACCCGAGCACTAGGTAACTTTTCTTTTTCTTTTCTTTGTAGCATAGGTAGTAGAGACCATGATTGTATTTTGGATCCTTTGGAATGCATTACTATTATTATACTTTTGTCCGAATAACGTTTGTTGTTCTATGAGCGTTTACACCGGCACACGAGAGATGAGCATCGACTTCCAAGAGACAATGTTGGATAGGTTCCAGTTTACAGAGTTTGTGAGAGGTCTTGCGTTTGACGTGAGTTAACTTCATTGCGAGCGAACGAATTTCGCAGAGCTAAGCCTTCTCTATCCCTCTTATTGGTTCTTTCCATACGTTGTTTTCGATTCTACTTTTTCGGGCGAGAGTCTACACCGTGGATGGTGTATGGTTCAAGTCTGGGGGTGGATAGATCCTTCATACATTCAGGTCTATCTACGTAGGATTGCATTTAGTTTAGGTGCATTTTATCATGTATATAGACTTAGAAAAATTTTTCATCTTTTGCATATCACTTTGCATTAGTTGCATTTACACGTTTTCTTTCTTTTCATATAGATGATTTTTGTTAGGTTTGCATGATTGCATTTGATCATATAGATGTAAGATCATATAGGTTCACGTGCATACCTCGAAAACCCGTTTTGAGCATCATTTGGAAGATTTGTGGGATGATAGAGTCGGAATATCTTGATGATCTAGTGACTTTGTAGAACGTGGTTGACCCGTGTCGAATTGATAGTTTTCCAGACTTTCTATATATAGTTTGTGGGATGGGGTTGTTATTTAGAACCTACGGAGTTGAAACGACTATATCCAGGTTATAAGTTTTGTTTAGAACTTTTTTTCCGAGTCTTGCAGGTCGGGAATCTAGTTCGACAAACGCCTTGGGAAAATAAAGCATCTCGACACTCCGCTGTCAGAATCTCGTTAACGAAAATCGTTCGAGGACATGAGTGCATCGATCGATTGTTCGGGTCTAAGTTGTGGGTTGGACATCGCATTTAACGAAAAAAAAGAGAAAAGAAAAAAGAAGAAAAAAAAAGGAGAGAAAAACGATGTCCTTCAACTTCAACGTCCTAGAAACCCGAGATGCTAGCGTTTGATAGAAAGAATCTACAAAAAGGTAAAAATCCAGGTACGAAAGAGAACTAAGATCGAAAAGGCTAAGTTGAGATAAGGATAGGTTCGGAAATAGACTTGGTGAGTTGTAGAGATTCTAATGGGTCCTAGATGGCAATAAAAATCTCATGGCTAGGTAGATTAGTCTTTGGTAGGAAGATCATAGTAGACCGGTTTGGGTACGATTCTCGGGAAACTAGTGTTGGATGGATGTTTTGCTTTAGAGTCTCACGATGATGCTATTTGATGTTCGTCATTTCTTGTTTTGCAGATTTTATTCCTTCGTTCTTTACTCGAGGACGAGCAAAGGTTTAAATCTGGGGGATTTTGATAACTTATATTCTTCTCTATATTTTGATGAGAGTTGTCTAGGTTTTATAGGATAATCACATGCATTCATAGGCATTCTAGGCGTGTTAGGACACAAAACCCGGTTGTGCTTTAGTTTTGCAGAGTTACAGGTTTCGAAGATGATTGGACTCGAAAAGGATCTATTTGGAGCGTTAAAGGAGAAGTCCGGATGAGGTACTCATGTTGCGACATCAATAACTTTCTCTACAGAGGTCCAAATCATACGAGACTTGTACCATTGGAAAGAGCACTTCAAGAGCTTCACGTAGACATTGAAATCGCGTAAATCCGATACCGGAGTAGAAAGTTATGAGCGAATTCGTGAAAGACCAGAAAACTGCTAGCGCAGGGCCGGATCCAACTGGATCCGATCCGGATCAAGGACGCAAAATTCGACCCCAGGAATCTGGATCCGGTCCGGATCCATCTGGAATCGGCCCGGATCCAGTCAAAAACCCTGTTTCGCGATTTTCAGCATCAGAATGGGAATAAAACTCTTGGGAGCCGCCCTAGGGTTATAAAAAACACCTAGCCACGTCCTAGTACAGGAGAGAGCCTTAGAGAACACTTAGATACAGATTTTTGGAGAGCTTTTGGTGAGAGAAGAATAAAAGTTCACGGGATTTCGGGAAGAAGAAGGAAGATTCGATCGTGGAGACTACACATCTGCATGAGACTTTCTTTCCTCTCTTTTATCTCTTTCTTTATGAGCTTTTTATTGTTTTCCATGAACCGTAAGTAGATCCACGGCTATGGGTTAGGGATTCGTATGTGTTTTGGGTATGTTTGAACCCTAACTTAGATTTCGGTTTTGATTTGTTTCGGTTCTATTGATTTGCGCTTTTATTGGATTGATGTTTGCTAACCCTTGGTCAATTATCTTAGATTCTAAACTACATAGAGATATGAGTTGGTTTCGGATCAAAATCAATAGGATAGATCGTATTATTCACATAGAGATATGGTTTAATCGATCTAGGATTGATGATAGCATTCTTTATGCACCTAGGGTTAACTTGAATAGATCGAGAGATTGACGAGTTATTCTATAGGTGGGGAGTTAGTAGATCGAGAGGTGAATTCTCTATCTTTGTTGCTTGATGATTCCCGAATACAAGTCATAATCGTTATTCTCGCATGCTTAACATATACCCATACATGCGAATACGATCCCGACACCCATAGTCATCCTTGCTTGATAGTTTACTCGTTTTTATTTGCTTTCTTATTTTATTTTCCATTGATTCTACATATTTCCACCATCACTTCCACTTCCTTGCTTGATTTGGTTTCGATTAGGATTTAGACTTAGCTACTGGTCCTTGCGTTCGACCCCGTGTTACGACGATCCGTATCCTTGCGGTGAGTTGTGAATCGGGTTATAAATTCTAGACTCGATACACACGTATCAGTAAGCATGACGATCGAGGCCTTGACAGTTGCTCTACTAATGGGCGGTAATAGCTTGAGATTAATCATGAGGAAGGAGACAAAATTTCGGACTTGAGAAGTGTCTGAGGTCCAGTCCGGAGCTGACCAGGATTTGGTCTGCCGGACTGACCTTGGTCAGCTTCTCTGGTCCACCGAATTGTCCGTTTTGAGAAAAATCTGAGCTTGGTCCGGGGCTGACCAACTTTTGGTTGCCGGACTGACCTTGGTCAGCTTCTCTGGTCCACCGAATTGTCCGTTTTGAGAAAAATCTGAGCTTGGTCCGGGGCTGACCAACTTTTGGTCAGCTCCGGACCAACTCAGTCTTCTCTTGCTCCGAGCTGACCTGGAACCGGACTCAGTTCAAAACTAAGTTAGTACGGGGCTGACCAAACTTGGTCAACTCCGGACCAAGTCAGTTCGTTTTCTATCCTCCGAGCTGACCAGAACGTGGTCTGGAGTCTGATCTGTCTGCTGGTTCGGCTGACCCACACTTGGTCCGGCTGACCGCGGACAGATCAGATTCGGGACAGAATTTTCGGTGGAAGATTGATCGAACCATCCGTAATATTTTGATATACATCAAGAGGAAGACCACAGAGGATAGAGACTCGTACCTTGTTTTTTGGTATTATTTGATGCGAGAGATTTTTTAGGAGAATTTTACCACTTATTCATGGGTTTCATAGTCTTTTGTAGAAACAAAAACTGGATTTTGTAATTCTTTTGATATAAATTATAATCACCTTCACACCAAAAAGGCAAGCAAAAAGAAATGTCTAAACATGTTGTTTCTTCTCCATATTGTGTTTTTGAACTCAAGGGTGATGTCTTTTTTCTCTTACAAGTGCAAATCAAATGAAAGATTACCAAAACATCGACGAAGAGTTTGTATAAAAAGTTGAAAAAATGAGAATTTTGATGTTATAAGATTAAAAAAAAAACAGGTGAAGCATATCGACATGAAGACTATAAATCCGGATTTCCGTGACTGTTATGCTAATTTCCGTTATAATATGGTTGAGATTATTGATTATGTTCATTACAAGAACCTTGTAAAGATTGGTTTTTTGTCCAAAAATATATTAGTGCTGACTACTGATGCATTTGAACCTATCAATATCAACTTCTTGTTTATTTGTGCAAGGCATAAACTTACTATTGGATGAGATAATTTTTTTTATTTAAAACAAATAGTCAAAATAGAAAATTTTGACATATTATTTTTGAGATAAATTATCGAAATTGATACTACAGTTATTAGTTATCAAAACTGGTATTTTTAATGTTTGAATAAAAAATATCTTTAATTTTTAAAACATTAAACTCTGCTACTAAAAATCAAATCTTTATAGAAGGATAAAAAAACTTAGTGTTGTTAGATTTTTGTTATTTGTAGATTGTTAGTTTTAATAATTATGTTCAAAAATGTGATATTTTAGGATATTTTCCTACGTGAAAAATTAGATTGAATATGAAATAAGTTGAAGTTACTCCCATACTCACAAAGCATTTGAATTGGAAGTATGCCGTTGTTCATGTAACTCAAAAAAAATGCCAACATGTATAATTGTAAATTAGATTCTATAGTTTGCTTCTACTTCTTAAACTGGTGGTGCGACAGTTTATGCAATGTTCCTTGGGCGATGGTAAAGAACTGCATCCTGGTTTGATACTTCGACAGACATTGACCCCTTGATTGAGCATGTAGGTGAAGGTGGCCCCCGCATGTTGAGGATTCCACGACAGGTCAGAGTAGTAGACGTTGTTTCGGACTCGGGCTGGACTCTCCCGGGGGCTAGATCACAGAGAGTGTTGGACCTCTACATCAGGTTGGCTTCCTTGCAGTTGCCAAGCTCAGATAGCGGACCAGAAATGTATGAATGGAAGAATGGTCCAAACACATTTGCAGGTGCATTCTCCTCTGCAGGCACTTGGAAATTACTCCGTCAGCCTTCGTTGGAAGTATCGTGGCACCCACTGGTTTGGTTTTTTTAGGGAGTCTCGAGATATGGGTTTATCCAATGGATGGCTCTTCATTGCCGACTACCGATGCGTGACAGACTTTACCGATGGGGGGCAGTTGCGGTTTCAACTTGTTTGCTCTATGGTTTAGAGGAGGAGTCACACTCTCACCTCTTCTTCCGCTATAACTACAGTAGTCAGGTCTGGTCCCGTTTTGCCCGATGCATTTGGCGCAGACCACCTTTAGATCTCCAAGACACTCTGGACTGGATGAGACACCCGAGAAATGATCTGTCCCATAATAGGAGTCTTATTTTCTTGATTCTTCTCCAATGTTCACTTTACCTACTATGGTCAGAAAGGAATACAAGGCTTTTCCGAGGTGTTGTTTCATCGGCCGACTCACTTTGTGGCACACTAAACGTCATGGTCCGAAATTGTATACTCTCGCTCCGTGGCTCCTCTCGTAGGGTTGACCCGGATCTCCTTGTCGACTGGTATTACATCACTCTATCTCATCGTTAGCTGCTTCTACATATTAGTTATGGTGTCAAGTTACAGATAAATGGGTATTCTCTTTTGTACGGGTGCGATCATCATCGGTTTTGTACACAAACAATTTTGATGAATATATTTTAACCTTTTATCAAAAAAAAAAAATTCTATAGTTTGTTCTCAACCGATACCCACATTACGTGTCGTTTAGTGCTAAATGAGACGCAATGCTCGTTGTTTATCCGTGTGCGTTGTCCACAACGCGTGTTGTGTTCCAAAATCAGACGCAATGCGTGTCGTATCTGTGTTGTCCACAATGCGTGTTGTTTATTGCTATGTTACACGCACTGCTTGTTGTTTAATTGAACTGGAAAAGTGGAAAGCATATTCCAATCACTCATTGAGCCAACCAAACTCTGGTTAAATTCAGCTAGGTTCCACCTAACCCTGGTTAGAATAATACAGGTCAAACACAAGTTGAACAACACGTGTACGGTCTAGATTTGCTTCCTGACCGCTTTCTCTTTCTGTGTTTTCTCTGGTTAAAACTAGGGTTAGAGGTCACAAGTTGTTTGTAGATTATCGCCATCGCCGACCTGCTTCTCTAAAATTCGCTTCTCTTGTTTTCGACCGATTTTTCTCTGATTTTCTTTGTCCGAAATCCTGCGGTTCTCTGCAGTTATGGAGATGGAGCGCGTGATCGAGTTTCCTCATACCCACATGGATCGACGCCCCAGAAAAAGGGCGCGTCTCGGTTGGGACGTCGTACCTCAGGCGCCTAAGGTATAGATCTGGTTTTGCCTTGTGATTTAGATTTTTGTATTTTGTTCGTCTCGATCTACAATTTCTTGAATGGTTTCCGGATTTTTCGTTCGTTGATAGTCGTTTTTCTCCGATTGTTTGCTTTTGGTTGGGAATCGGGGGATCTTCTCTGGTTTTGGTGGGGAAAGAATCAAGTGGGAAACTTTTAGTGTTTAGGATGTTTTGTGCGTTGTGATTGTCTAGTCTCTGTGATTTTATTTGGGTTTTAACGACATTCGTTCGGTTGAAAAGTGTAGAACGTGTGATCTATTTTGTTCCAGAGATTGTACGTGATATTGGGTTTGCATTCATTTATGGTGATGCTTTGTGAATTTAGATTTATGGCGTTTTTGGTTGCTGCTTGTTCTGAATTTATTCTAAATGACAGATTTACATATCCAGACAGTGGGGATTGATTGTGTAACAATTTGTCTTTGTATCCTTCAGAGAAAATAATGCAATCAATGGTTCCGTGAGAATATTCTCGGTTTGTAATTGTTTGAATTTCGCTTTGCGTGCAATGTTCGGTAATTGCTTTGATTTCATACCCTCTGTTACAACGTACCATAATAATGAAAGAACACAGATCTGAATATGTTGGTGTAAAATAATGGTGGGTGAAGTTTTCATCTATCTATTACGGTGCATGAATGAGTGGCTGTGTGTAGGCTCAGGTAGGGATGTTTTGTGGGCAAGAGATTGGAAATCTGTCGAGCTTTGCATCCTCGGGAGCACCTTCAGACCATAGTAGCTCTTCTCTGTTTGTTAAGGAAGTGGCTCGAAATGGTTCTCCCCCATGGCGAGAAGATGACAAGGATGGGCATTATATGTTTGAGCTGGGAGATGACTTAACTTCTCGCTGTAATTTCACTTCCTGCTACCGTAGAAAGATCTGTTTTAATAGAACTTTTAAGCAACCTGAAGTTTCATCTCCGCAGAAATGTTATAGGAAGTTCTCTATTAGGGTGTTTTGGCCTCTTTTCGGTGTTTGCAGTTTAATGGTCGCCAGTAACTTTTATTTAATCTAATGCATGAGAATCTTAGTGGATTTTATGTGAATTCATTATTCTGATGTTGTGTGTGCTGCTCCCCTTTTTTGCAGATAAGATCTATAGCAAAATGGGTGAAGGTATGAATTTCGAATCCTTGTGTGGTTCTTTACATGACCTAATATAGATTATATCTAAGATGTATCTCTCTTATAATTGTGGTTGCAGGTACTTTTGGTCAGGTGTTAGAGTGCTGGGACAGGGAGAGGAAAGAAATGGTTGCAGTCAAAATTGTCCGAGGAGTGAAAAAATACCGTGAGGCAGCTATGATTGAAATCGAAATGCTGCAACAGCTTGGTAAACATGACAAAAGTGGAAATCGGTAAGTAATTTGTTTTCCATCTTGGAGTTCATGTCTGATGGAGTCAGGCATGATTTCCCAAGATCTGTTTTGCAAAGGTTAAATCAGTTTATTCCTTGCAGTTGTGTTCAAATTCGGAACTGGTTTGACTATCGAAACCATATCTGTATCGTAAGTATTTAGTCAATTTCGGATGCTATCCTTTTCCCTGATCTGGGAAATATTTGGGGTTAAATATTTTTGGATGAATTTAAATGGTTTCAACAGGTGTTTGAGAAGCTTGGACCAAGTATATACGATTTTCTTCGGAAAAACAATTATCGCCCCTTTCCCATTGATCTTGTCCGTGAGATTGGCTGGCAACTCTTGGAATGTGTAGCATGTGTGTAGTACTTTGCTGGTCCTTTCCATCTATTTGCAATCGATTCTTTTTAAGCTTTGTTTGGTGTGGCCAATTGTTCCTTCTTACTTAGGATACTGTACTTTTTATTTGAGCTGCATTTCAGCTGCATGATGACTTATTTAGCTCTCTGTTATTACCACTGTTTAATGTTCTCTACTGAATTTTCAGTTATGCATGACTTGCGCATGATTCACACTGATCTGAAGCCAGAGAACATTCTGCTAGTCTCCTCGGATTATGTGAAAATTCCTGAGTACAAGGTATATCTTGAATTTAGAATGAATCATTTGGGTTATCTCTTCGTTTCGTTCACAACTCTGTTACTTAGAGTTTTTCTCGCTGGCAGGGTTCCCGATTGTCCAGGGATGCTTGCTATAAGAGAGTGCCTAAATCAAGTGCAATAAAGGTGATTGATTTTGGCAGTACAACCTACGAGCGTCAGGATCAGAATTATATTGTATCGACCAGACACTACAGGGCACCAGAGGTGATTCTTGGTAAGTGGCTCTTGCATGTAAATGACCTGTTCTGCATATGTCGACTCTGATTATTGTGTGAACTGATGGGAGAGTGTGCATCGTATAGGTCTCGGGTGGAGTTTTCCATGTGATGTCTGGAGTATCGGATGTATTTTAGTTGAGCTATGCACGGTATGCGTTGAAAGTGTTTTGTTTTTTTGACGTAATTCAAAGGACATTTTTTTCGATTTTGCTGAGAAGTTTTTATCAAAACCTGTTAAGGGTGAAGCATTGTTCCAAACGCATGAGAACCTGGAGCATCTAGCGATGATGGAGCGTGTTCTTGGCACGTTTCCTCAACACATCCTGAAGAGAGCGGAGTGAGTATAGATTAAGCCTTTTTTTCCTCGACGGTTTCTTTATCTGACATGTTGTCATTATTATCAGCCGACATGCTGAGAAGTACGTTAGAAGAGGTCGTTTGGATTGGCCAGGTGGTGCCACCTCTAGAGACAGCCTGAAAGCTGTGCTCAAGCTCCCTCGTCTTCAGGTCTGGGGAATAACTCCAATGCTTAAGCCATGTGTGACTTGATTTCTTTCTGGTGCCTTATATACGTGTGGGTGTTGATTCAGAACCTAATAATGCAACAAGTGGACCATTCGGCGGGAGAACTGATAAACCTGTTGCAAGGGCTGCTCCGGTTCGATCCATCCGAGAGGCTGACTGCCCGAGAAGCTCTCAGACATTCCTTTTTCACCCGCAGCCACCTGAGAAGATGAGACGGCACACACACACACAGTTGTCGGACATCAACTCCATAACGCGGTCGGGATGTAAATATGCTTCGTTCTTGGCAAGATGATGATGATGTTGGCGTTATATTATTACGAGAAGTATTAACAGCTACTAATAGAACTCATTGATGTCGTGTGGACGGACCTGTCTTGTTAAACGCGTTTTCCCACCAGAAAGTCCCTTTGTTAAACGCTTTATTCGTTCGTGGCCGAACGGGAGGGTTCAATTATTGGATCATTTTGTCCTAAACCACTAATTAACCACTTCGCTAATGAGAAGATGAAACCCAACTTAACTAATCGATGATATTTGATCAAATTTTACTAGAAAAATAAAAAACAAAATCTGTACATATACTTAAGTTTTCTCGCCAATCGTATATCAATTTGACTATTAGAATGATAATTCCAAATTATTGCCAACGAGGTTAGGAAAATTTTATAAATTTAAAATGATTTTATAGAAAAAGGAAAAGTTGTTTAATTAAATTTTTGGATTACTGTACTGTAGAGACTTGGAATCGTTTGAAATTTTATATTTATCTGAAGAGTATAGAAACTAAATACTTAGAATTAAGTTCGATTACGAATTTTATATATATATATAATTGAACTCAAGCCAATGGTACAAGAGTGTATGGCGTAGACGTTGGGGGCTTTGGCAGCATTGATTTGCCCCTATCCCACGGGTTGTAAAGCTCCTTTTGTTCCTCGATATTATTTGTTAATAGGGTAAAATCCCTCAAAAACCTCCAACTTGTAAAAATATATACAAATAAACCTTCAAATTGAAAAACTGTCATTCAATCTCCGAACTTGTAACTTGTCACTGAATAAAACCTCGAACTTGTAAATTATTGTTCTAATAAACCTTTGACCGGTTTGACCATAATTTCAAACGATCGGAAATCCACGTATTGACGGATTGCTGATGTCATTTTTTTTAAATTAAAATTGATAACGTGTATAAGGTGACATCAGCAATCCGTTAATACGTGGATTTTTGATCGCCTGAAATTGTGGTCAAACCGGTCAAAGGTTTATTAGAGCAATAATTTGCAAGTTCGAGGTTTTATTTAGTGACAAGTTACAAGTTCGGGGATTGAATGACAGTTTTTCAAGTTGAAGGTTTATTTGTATATATTTTTGCAAGTTGGAGGTTTTTTAGGGATTTTACACTTGTTAATATTATTAATGCAGTCGCGCACTAAAATTCCATATATAAAAATTTACAAGTATTTTATCATGGTATATAAACATTTATATTGATAAATATGTTTGGTATTGTTATACAATTATTTATGTTAGGTGAATCGTTAGAATGACAACCCTAACCCTATCCTACGAGCGTATGAATTCTATTTGTTCGATACGAAGATTGAGTTTTCACGGTCGTTATTCGATCCAAACTCATCCCCTCCATGACTGAATAAAACATTTTTAGATATCCAATTCGCAGATTTATTACACAGAAAGAAAGAAAAAAAAAATCGTTTTTTTGTAATCGCATAAAAATACCCGAACTTTTATAAAATTCCCAAATAAATATCCGAACTATAAAATTGTCATATAAATACCTGAACTTTTCACAACTCTTACATAAATACCCAGACTTTTATATTTTTTTCAAATCAAACACGTATCCGTTAACGTCATTAAACGCAACTGCTGACTCAACAAAAAATATTATTAAATATCCAAATATTCTCTACATGTATTTATATTAATATATAGATATAAATTCACACACATATATATATATATATATTAAAAATAAAATTATTTATAATTAATAAAACACATATACATATAACTACAATATATATATATATATATATATATCATTACCAATGCATATATATTAAAATAAAAATAATTATAATTAAATTTATATACATACATATTATACCTATTAAAATAAAAATGATTATAACTAACACATATACATATAGTGATCGGACGAACACATCAATTGAAACAGGTCCCGGATCGATTGAGGTAATCGTTCTAACGTTTCTACAAGATCATGCATGATAGGTTTTAGGGTTTTATCAAATTTTTGTTTTACATCCGCTGCGCAAACTCTAGAACTGATCTCTTAGGAATCAGATTCGCTCATGAGATCCCAGAAAAACCCAACAATGGTATCAGAGCCTGGTTGCTCTGCATGATTTTGTTAGAACCCGATCATGTACGTTATAGGATTTGAATTGTTTGAATCCGTGTTTGCTATTGATGCTATGCATGATTTGATTATGGATCTAGGGTAGATTTCATGTTCTTTGTTGCATAGCTACAAGAGGCTTCTGTTCTGAGTTCACAGGCGAATACGGGGTCGAAATCGGATCTGAATCGGGACCGAAACGACGAAGAACGTGATCTGATCGCGTTTTTCCGCCTAGACCGAACGGTCTGGTCCTCTGGACCGGACGGTCTAGGGTTCGTCGTTTTCTCTGGGCTAGACGATCCAGTCCGTTCGAACCGAACTGACTGAAGAGTCAGTCCGAATGGACAGACCATTCCAGACCGAACGGACCGACTATGACCCGAAGACCGAACCGCCTAGACCGATCGGTCTAGGCCTAGACCAAACGGTCTAGGACCCGACGCTTCACCAAAATTAGATTTTGCGTTTAGGGATCTGGTTTGAGCAATCGTTGCTTAAAACCGATCAACTGTGATTCAGAATAACATGATTCTTTCTTATGGATGGTCCATAGTGAATGAATGTATGTAACTTAATCAAGATATTATATATGCTTGATTGAGTGGGAGTTTCGGGATTAGGATTGTATAATCGATTGGATTGTCCATTCGGATTATGAACAATCGTTGCACAGAAACCGGTTAGATCTAGGAGCTCTACGAGTAAAGCACTTGTCAAGGCCTCGATCGTACGTGTCATGGGTCATGCCAAAGCTGGGTGTGCCGTATTACCTTGGTGAGGCAAGATGGAGAAATGGTGGTTCTCATAGCTTGAAAGTAGATGCTTGATCTAAGTGTGGTTTCGAAAATCCCTTATTTATGTAATGCTAAGTGTGTACCTCCCATTACTAGAGCGCCTATCAAGGCATCGATCGTCCGTAACACGGGTCATGCCAAAGCTGAGCGTGCCGGATTATCTTTGTGAGGCAGGGTGGGAAATCGTGGTTCCCACAGCTTGAACATGATTTAACTTAGGTTAAGTTGTCAAGTTTGACTTGAGACTTAATGGTACAGATGAGACGAGTATGCAATGATATTCGATATCATAGTCTCATAAAGGATCTAAGAGTCACATGGGATGTGATCGACATTGGATGTCTACCTAAATAGCATAAAGATAGGTGTAACAATCCATTCTTATGCGAAATATGGATCTTAGTCCCATATAGAAAATTATGATAGGGTTATTTTTCTGTATGGGAATATAGCTCGTTTTTGCATCTATGTTGTCATTGTTTGATGATGGACTAGCTGGTAGTAGATCATAGATATGTAGACACTGATTGATGATGGGCTAGCTGGTAGTTGATCATTAATAGAATCTGCATTTGTTTTGTATGTTCTGTTTGTCTTTTTTGTAGGACATTGCGTCAACCGGTAGCGTACCGAGTTTAACGACGCGATCTATCCTTGAGAAGGATAAGCTGACCGAGACGAACTTCTTAGACTGGTATCGGAACTTGAGAATTGTTCTCAAGCACGATAAGAAGTCGTACGTCCTGGAAGGAGCTCTACCACCAGAGCCTGCGGCCAATGCCACGAGAGCCGGAGGCGCTGTTAGCTGGAAGAGTTCCAAGCAGGCGACCGTTGCAGATTCTACTACAGAAGTTGAGTATATTGCAGCGTCGGACGCAGCAAAGGAAGCTGTTTGGATCAGAAAGTTTGCTGGTGACTTGGGTGTCATTCCGAGTGCTGATAGCCCCATTGCTCTGTATTGTGACAACAATGGAGCGATCGCACAAGCGAAAGAACCCAGATCCCATCAACGATCCAAACACATACTCAGCCGATTTCACCTTATCAGGGAGATTATAGACAGAGGAGACGTGTACATTTGCAGGGTGTCGACAGATGACAACATTGCCGATCCGTTGACGAAGCCTCTCCCTTCGTCGAAGCATGAGGGTCATGTTAGGGATATGGGCATTAGATGTTTAGCAGTTCATGATTAGAGCAAGTGCGTGGTTGTTGGTTTAGTGCTCTATGATGTACTGATTATGAGCTTTATTGAGATACATTCGATGTATTGATACTTTCTATGTGTTTTTATGAGAGTATTTTATTCATTACATGTTCTTGCATACTGGATCTGTTATGAAATCCATGTGTCATTATGAATGATACTAAACACCCTAGTCTTATGTCGTTATGGGAATATCGACATAATAAGACTAGTATGATGTGTGATTGATGATCACATAGATGATCATAAGTATTGGATACGATCACAATCATAGGTATTCGTTGGAGAACGGAATACTGGAATGACCCGCATGAGATTGTCACATGGACTAGAGTCATGACTAGAATCTCATATGACGGTTCCATGATTGGATCCTAAGACCTGAGATATATACGGAATCCAACATGAGGAGTTGCGTGCTTTGATTACGTCAAACGTCCTGCGTAACAGGAGGACTATAAAGGCGTGTATCAGTGTTGTCATTGTTTGATGATGGACTAGCTGGTAGTAGATCATAGATATGTAGACACTGATTGATGATGGGCTAGCTGGTAGTTGATCATTAAT